>NW_020265059.1:0-2014 GCF_003255815.1 Theropithecus gelada | reverse complement strand
AGCAAAGAGATCCACGAAATACAGATGTAACTCTGTGAGTGGAAGTCACACATCACAGAGCAGTTTCTCAGAAAGCTTTTTTCCAGATTTCATCTGAGGATATTTCCTTTTTCACCATAGCCCTCTATGGGCTTCCAAATATCACTTTGCCAATTCCACAAGAACTGTCTTAGCGAAAGGCTTCCAGAAGGGAAAGCTGTAACTCTGTGAGACGATTTCACAGAACACAAGGAAGTTTCTCAGAAAGCTTCTTTCTCTTTGTTATCAAGGGATATTGCCTTTGGCCCTATAGTCTTCAAAGGGATCCGAAATCTCTGTTCTCAGATTCCACAGAAATAAGGATAGCAAAGTGATCCACGAAATATTGATGTAACTCTGTGATTGGAAGTCACACAACACAGAGTAGTTTCTCAGAAAGCTTCTTTCCAGATTTCATCTGAGGATATTTCCTTTTTCCCCATAGCCCTCTATGGGCTTCCAAATATCACTTTACCAGTTCCACAAGAACTGTCTTAGCGAAAGGCTTCTTGAGGGGAAAGGTGTAATTCTGTGAGATGATTTCACAGAATACAAAGCAGTTTCTCAGAAAGCTTCTTTCTCTTTGTTATCGGAGGATATTTCCTTTGGCCCTATAGTCTTCAAAGGGATTCGAAATATCTGTTCTCAGATTCCACAGAAATAAGGCTAGCAAAGAGATCCACTAAATACAGGTGTATCTCTGTGAGTTCAAGTCACACATCACAGAGCAGTTTCTCAGAAAGCTTCTTTCCAGATTTCATCTGAGGATATTTCCTTTTTCACCGTAGCCCTCTATAGGGATCCGAAATATCTGTTCTCAGATTAAACAGAAATAAGGTTAAAAAATACTTCTTGAGGCGAAAGCTGTACTTCTCTGAGATGATTTCACAGAACACAAAGAGCTTTCTCAGAAAGCTTCTTTCCAGATTTCATCTGAGGATATTTCCTTTTTCACCATAGCCCTCTCTGGGCTTCCAAATATCACTTTGCCAATTCCGCAAGAACTATCTTAGCGAAAGGCTTCTTGAGGGGAAAGCTGTAACTCTGTGAGATGATTTCACAGAACACAAAGAAGTGTCTCAGAAAGCCTCTTTCTCTTTGTTGTCGGAGGATATTTCCTTTGGCCCTATTGTCTTCAAAGGGATATGAAATATCTGTTCTTAGATTCCACAGAAATAAGGCTAGCAAAGAGATCCACGAAATACAGATGTAACTCCGTGAGATGAATTAACAGAACACTAAGCAGTTTCTCAGAAAGCTTCTTTCCAGATTTCATCTGACGATATTTTCTTTTTCAACATAGCCCTCTATGGGCTTCCAAATATCACTTTGCCAATTCCACAAGAACTGTCTTAGCGAAAGGCTTCTTGAGGGAAAAGCTGTAACTGTGTGAGATGACTTCACAGAACACAAAGAAGTTTCTCAGAAAGCTTCTTTCTCTTTGTTATCGGAGGATATTTCCTTTGGTCATATAGTCTTCAAAGGGATCCGAAATATCTGTTCTCAGATTCCACAGAAATAAGGAGAGCAAAGATATCCACGAAATACAGATGTAACTCTGTGAGTGGAAGTCACACATGACAGAGCAGTTTCTCAGAAAGCTTTTTTCCAGATTTCATCTGAGGACATTTCCTTTTTCACCGTATCCCTCTATGGGCTTCCAAATATCACGTTGCCATTTCCACAAGAACTGTCTTAGCCAATGGCTTCTTGAGGGGAAAGCTGTAACTCTGTGAGATGATTTCACAGAACACAAAGAAGTTTCCCAGAAAGCTTCTTTCTCTTTGTTATCAGAGGATATTTCCTTTTGCCCTATAGTCTTAAAAAGGATCCGAAATATCTGTTCTCATATTCCACAGAAATAGGGCTACCAGAGAGATCCACGAAATACAGATGTAACTCTGTGAGATGAATTAACAGAACACTAAGCAGTTTCTCATTAAGATTCTTTCCAGATTTCATCTGAGGATATTTCCTTTTTCACCGTATCCCTCTA
>NW_020265058.1:0-2015 GCF_003255815.1 Theropithecus gelada | reverse complement strand
CCTCTATGTACTTCCAAATATCACTTTGCCAATTCCACAAGAACTATCTTAGCGAAAGTCCTCTTGAGGGGAAAGCTGTAACTCTGTGAGATGATTTCACAGAACACAAAGAAGTTTCTGAGAATCCTTCTTTCTCTTTGTTAACGGAGGATATTTCCTTTGGCCCTCTAGTCTTCAAAGGGATCCGAAATATCTCTTCACAGATTCCAAAAAATAAATTTCCGAAGAGATCCACGAAATACAGATGTAACTCTGTGAGATGAATTAACAGAACATTCAGCAGTTTCTCAGAAAGCTTCTTTCCAGATTTTATCTGAGGATATTTCCTTTCTCACCATAGCCCGCTATGGACTTCCAAATATCACTTTGCCAATTCCCCAAGAACTGTCTTAGCGAAAGGCCTCTTGAGGGGAAAGCTGTAACTCTGTGAGATGATTTCACAGAACACAAAGGAGTTTCTCAGAAAGCTTCTTTCTCTTTGTTATCGGAGGATATTTCCTTTGGCCCTCTAGTCTTCAAAGGGATCTAAAATATCTGTTCTCAGATTCCACAGAAATAAATTTGCAAAGAGATCCACGAAATACAGATGTAACTCTGTGACATGAATTAACAGAACATTCAGCAGTTTCTCAGAAAGCTTCTTTCCAGATTTCATCGGAGGATATTTCCTTTTTCAACATAGCCCTCTACGGGCTTCCAAATATCATTAGTCAATTCCTCAAGAACTGTCTTAGCGAAAGGCTTCTTGAGGGGAATGCTGTAACTCTGTGAGATGATTTCACAGAACACAAAGAAGTTTCTCTGAAAGCTTCTTTCTCTTTGTTATCGGAGGATATTTCCTTTGGCCCTCTAGTCTTCAAAGGGATCCGAAATATCTGTTCTCAGATTCCACTTAAATAAGTCTAGCAAAGAGGTCCACGAAATACACATGTAACTCTGTGAGATGATTAACAGAACACTCAGCAGTTTCTCAGAAATCTTCCTTCCAGATTTCATCTGAGGATATTCCGTTTTTCTCCATAGCCCTCTATGGGCTGCCAAATATCACTTTGCAAATTCCACAAGAAGTGTCTTATCGAAAGGCTTCTTAAGGGGAAAGCTGTAATTCTGTGAGATGATTTCACAGAAGACAAAGAAGTTTCTCAGAAAGATTCTTTCTCTTTGTTATCGGAGGATATTTCCTTTGGCCCTCTAGTCTTCNTTCCAGATTTCATCTGAGGATATTTCCTTTTTCTCCATAGCCCTCTATGGGCTGCCAAATATCACTTTGCAAATTCCACAAGAAGTGTCTTATCGAAAGGCTTCTTAAGGGGAAAGCTGTAATTCTGTGAGATGATTTCACAGAAGACAAAGAAGTTTCTCAGAAAGCTTCTTTCTCTTTGTTATCGGAGGATATTTCCTTTGGCCCTCTAGTCTTCAAAGGGATCCGAAATATCTGTTCTCAGATTCCACTTAAATAAGGCTAGCAAAGAGATCCACGAAATACACATGTAACTCTGTGAGATGATTAACAGAACACTCAGCAGTTTCTCAGAAATCTTCTTTACAGTTTACATCTGAGGATATTTCCTTTTTCACCATAGCCCTTTACGGGCTTCCAAATATCACTTTGCCAATTCCAGAAGAACTGTCTTAGGGAAAGGCCTCTTGAGGGGAAAGCAGTAACTCTGTGAGATGATTTCACAGAACACAAAGAAGTTTCTCAGAAACCTTCTTTCTCTTTGTTATCGGAGGATATTTCCTGTGGCCCTATAGTCTTCAAAGGGATCCGAAATATCTGTTCTCAGAATCCACAGAAATAAGGCTATCAAAGACATCCACGAAATACAGATGTAACTCTGGGAGATGAATTAACAGAACACTCATCAGTTTCTCACAGAGCTTCTTTGCAGATTTCATCTGAGGATATTTCCTTTTTCACCGTAGCCCTCTATGGACTTCCAAATATCACTTTGCCAATTCCACAAGAACTGTCTTAGGGAAAGGCTTCTAGAGGAGAAAGCTGTAACTCTCTG
>NW_020265057.1:0-2015 GCF_003255815.1 Theropithecus gelada | reverse complement strand
TTCCAGTTGGGCTTGATGTTCAGCAGAAATTTACAGTCTTTTACTTAAAACCCAAGAGGTTTGAAAATCAAATGACTATGCAAAGAAAATCTGAAACACAGATTTCCCATTCTAAACTTTCAGATAGATCTACAGTAGCAGGACCTAATAAAGGTAAATAGCTCTATTAATTCTTATTTTATATTAAAGCAAAGGTATGGCTAGAGAGGAATATCAGTGTTATGGTACTGCAACACTCCGATTGAGGATACTCTGGAATAAGATATTTAAGCTTCATAGTTACTGCATTAATAGTATATAGTAGAGATTCTTATAGTTAGTATTTGTCAAATTGGGGTGATAATTGGGGAACAAGTTTTTTGATTCACCTTTTGGTATATGTATTAGTCCGTTTTCGTGCTGCTGTTAAAGACATACTTGAGACTGGGAAGAAAAAGAGATTTAATTGGACTTACGGTTTCACATGGCTGGGGAGGCCTCAGAATCATGGTGGGAGTTAAAAGGCACTTCTTGCATGGCAGCAGCAAGAGGAAAATGAGGAAGAAGCAAAAGCAGAAACCCTTGATAAACCCATCAGATGTCATGAGACTTATTCACTATCAGAATAGCAAGGGGAAAACTGGCCTCCATGATTCAGTTACCTCCCTCTCAGTGCTTTCCACAACATGTGGGAATTCTGGGAGATACAATTCAAGTTGAGATTTTGGTGAGGACACAGCCAAACCATGTCAGTATACGTTTTTCCTTTTCCATACTTATGCCATCGTTACAGCCATTGTCAGGGGAGAGCAAGTGATGTACAAGAATCAACAGATCTGTTAAGACAAATCAGAGTGAAAATGAATTATTGTTTTTTATTATGGGAATTTTTCAAACATATACAAAAGTAGATAGAAGTATATGATGAACTTTCATTTACTCATTATCCACTTTAAACAGTAATTAACTCATGGCTACTACTTTCATCTATACCTCTCTTTAGTTTTTTTCCATCCATATTTTGAAGCAAATTTTAGATATCGCATGATTTCCTCCATACATGTTTCATTATATATCTATCTAAATGGTAAAGATTTTTTTAAACTACAATACTTTTATACATAAAAACTAATATCCAATATTAAGTCAGGGTTCAAATTGTCTCATAAATATTGTAGATATATTATCATCTTCATACCATCTAGATATACCAGATTAATTCCTGAGTTCTTTTGGCTGTTTCCAGTAGTTTTGATAGTTTCTTTGCTATGCAGAGTAACATGCTGTTCTAGGCTCATCTTGTATATATCTAGCTTCAGTCCCATACATAATAAACCCTTTGTTCAAGAAGCCTTTTTTTAATGTTAGTAGGTTTCAGAGATCACAATCTGTGTCCTAGAGAAGCTCATTGCCTTTGACTGATCATGATCTCTTAGATTTTTTCATGCATAGAGTTAAGTATTATGTGATTACTTTTTTGTCTTAAAAGACATCATGAATTCATACTTATCAAATCAAATTCCGAGATAACAGAATTTATCCTTAAACTCAATTATCTATATACGCCTTCTATCATGCTGAGAAACTTGGTTCTCAATGGCTCAAAAATAATAGAATATCACTAATTTTCTATCCTTTATATACGTTACACACACAATAAACAGTCTGAAAATAGCAGCATCAGACTATCACTCTTAATATGATCATTAAAATTTGAGAATTAGTTTACAGGTATTTATGTTGTTAGACTGTATCTTACTATCTTAGACTATATCTCAATAGTAAAATTATGTGTTTAAAAATCACTTGGAATAGATCCTCTGTGTGCAGCCATGTCACTCTGGATACATGTACTTTCATTTGTTTCATTTAATTTTATATTTTTAGGAACAGCTTTTAAAAATTAATTTTGTTTTATAATAATGTAAAACATTTACATGACTCTGTAATTAAATCTACAAAACAAGCACTAAATATATAAACACTTGCAGCATAGGCAGTCTGCCTTGCATGAAGCATAGGCAGTCTGCCTTGCA
>NW_020265056.1:0-2333 GCF_003255815.1 Theropithecus gelada | reverse complement strand
CCTCAGATGAAATCTGGAAAGAAGCTTTCTGACAAACTGCTTAGTGTTTTGTTAATTCATCTCAGAGAGTTACATCTGTATTTCGTGGATCTCTTTGCTAGCCTTATTTCTGCGGTATCTGAGAACATATATTTCAGATCCCTTTGAAGACTAGAGGGCGAAATGGAATATCCTCCAATAACAAACAGAAGAAGCTTTCAGAGAAACTTCTTGGTGTTCCGTGAAGTCATCTCACAGAGTTACAGATTTCCCCTCAAGAAGCCTTTTGCTAAGACAGTTCTTGTGGAATTGGCAAAGTGATATTTGTAAGCCCATAGAGGGCTATGGTGAGAAAGGAAAGATCCTCAGATGAAATCTGGAAAGAAGCTTTCTGAGAAACTGCTTAGTTCTCTGTTAATTCATCTAACAGAGTTACATCTGTATTTCGTGGAACTCTTTGCTAGCCTTATTTCTGTGGAATCTGAGAACAGATATTTCGGATCCCTTTCTTTGAAGACTATAGGGCCAAAGGAAATATCCTCGGATAACAAAGAGAAAGAAGCTTTCTGTGAAACTTCTTTGTGTTCTGTGAAATCATCTCACAGAGTTACAGCTTTCCCCTCAAGAAGCCTTTCGCCAGGAGAGTTCTTGTGGAATTGGCGAAGTAATATTTGGAAGCCCATAGATGGCTATGGTGAAAAAGGAAATATCCTCAGATGAAATCTGGAAAGAAGCATTCTGAGAAACTGCTTAGTGTTCTGTTAATTCATCTCACAGAGTTACATCTGTATTTCGTGAATCTCTTTGCTAGCCTTATTTCTGTGGAATCTGAGAAGAGATATTTCGGATCCCTTTCTTTGAAGACTATAGGGCCAAAGGAAATATCCTCGGATAACAAAGAGAAAGAAGCTTTCTGTGAAACTTCTTTGTGTTCTGTGAAATCATCTCACAGAGTTACAGCTTTCCCCTCAAGAAGCCTTTCGCCAGGAGAGTTCTTGTGGAATTGGCGAAGTAATATTTGGAAGCCCATAGATGGCTATGGTGAAAAAGGAAATATCCTCAGATGAAATCTGTAAAGAAGCATTCTGAGAAACTGCTTAGTGTTCTGTTAATTCATCTCACAGAGTTACATCTGTATTTCGTGAATCTCTTTGCTAGCCTTATTTCTGTGGAATCTGAGAAGAGATATTTCGGATCCCTTTCTTTGAAGACTATAGGGCCAAAGGAAATATCCTCCGATAACAAAGAGAAAGAAGCTTTCTGAGAAACTTCGTTGTGTTCTGTGAAATCATCTCAAAGAGTTACAGCTTTCCCCTAAAGAAGAGTTTCGCTAAGACAGTTCTTGTGGAATTGGCAAAGTAATATTTGGAAGCTCATATAGGGCTATGGTGAGAAAGGGAAGATTCTCAGATGAAATCTGGAAAGAAGCTTTCTGAGAAACTGCTTAGTGCTCTGTTAATTCATCTAACAGAGTTACATCTGTATTTCGTGGATCTCTTTCCTAGCCTTATTTCTGTGGAATCTGACAACAGATATTTCGGATCCCTTTCTTTGAAGACTATAGGACCAAAGGAAATATCCTCCAATAACAAAGAGAAAGAAGCTTTCTGAAAAACTTCTTTGTGTTCTGTGAAATCATCTCACAGAGTTACAGCTTTCCCTCAAGAAGACTTTCGCTAAGACAGTTCTTGTGGAATTGGCAAAGTGATATTTTGAAGCCCATAGAGGGCAATGTTGAAAAAGGAAATATCCTCAGATGAAATCTGGAAGGAAGCTTTCTGAGAAACTGCTTAGTGTTCTGTTAATTCACCTCACAGAGTTACATCTGTATTTCGTGGATCTCTTTGCTGGCCTTATTTCTGTGGAATCTGAGAACAGATATTACGGATCCCTTTCTTTGAAGACTATAGGGCCAAAGAAAATATCCTCCGATAACAAAGAAGTTTCTNCATCTAACAGAGTTACATCTGTATTTCGTGGATCTCTTTCCTAGCCTTATTTCTGTGGAATCTGACAACAGATATTTCGGATCCCTTTCTTTGAAGACTATAGGACCAAAGGAAATATCCTCCAATAACAAAGAGAAAGAAGCTTTCTGAAAAACTTCTTTGTGTTCTGTGAAATCATCTCACAGAGTTACAGCTTTCCCTCAAGAAGACTTTCGCTAAGACAGTTTTTGTGGAATTGGCAAAGTAATATTTGCAAGCCCATTGAGGGCTATGGTGAAAAACGAAATATCCTCAGATGAAATCTGGAAAGAAGCTTTCTGAGAAACTCCTCTGTGACGTGTGACTTCTACTCACAGAGTTACATCTGTATTTCATGGATCTGTTTGCTAGCTTTATTTCTGTGGA
>NW_020265055.1:0-2015 GCF_003255815.1 Theropithecus gelada | reverse complement strand
GGTGAAAAAGGAAATATCCCCAGATGAAATCTGGAAAGAAGCTTTCTGAGAAACTGCTTAGTGTTCTGTTAATTCATCTCACAGAGTTACATCTCTGTTTCGTGTATCTCTTTGCTAACCTTATTTCTGTGGAATCTGAGAACAGATATTTCGGATCCCTTTGAAGACAATAGGGCCAAAGAAATATCCTCCGATAACAAAGAGAAAGAAGCTTTCTGAGAAACTCCTTTGTGTTCTGTGAAATCATCTCATAGAGTAACAGCTTTCTCTTGAAGAAGACTTTCGCTAAGACAGTTCTTGTGGAATTGGCAAAGTGATATTGGGAGGCCCATAGAGGGCTATGGGGAAAAACGAAATATCCTCAGATGAAATCTGGAAAGAA
This sequence comes from Theropithecus gelada, assembly GCF_003255815.1. Lineage (NCBI taxonomy): Eukaryota > Metazoa > Chordata > Mammalia > Primates > Cercopithecidae > Theropithecus > Theropithecus gelada. The sequence continues at coordinate 1,633 of NW_020265055.1, read as the reverse complement.
GCTTTCTGAGAAACTGCTTAGTGTTCTGTTAATTCATCTCACAGAGTTACATCTGTATTTCGTGGATCTCTTCGCTAGCCTTATTTCTGTGGAATCTGAGAACAGATATTTCGGATCCCTTTGAAGACTATAGGGCCAAAGGAAATATCCTCCGATAACAAAGGGAAAGAAGCTTTCTGAGAAACTTCTTTGTGTTCTGTGAAATCATCTCACAGAGTTACAGCTTTCCCCTCAAGAAGCCTTTCGCTAAGACACTTCTTGTGGAATTGGCAAGGTGATATTTGGAAGCCCATAGAGTGCTATGGTTAAAAAGGAAATATCCTCAGATGAAATCTGGAAAGAAGATTTCTGAGAAACTGCTTAGTGTTCTGTTAATTCATCTCACAGAGTTACATCTCTGTTTCGTGGATCTCTTTCCTAGTCCAATTTCTGTGGAATCTGAGAGCAGATATTTCGGATCCCTTTGAAGGCTAACTACAGGGCCAAAGGAAATATCCTCCGATAACAAAGACAAATAACTTTTCTGAGAAACTTCTTTGTGTTCTGTGAAATCATCTCACAGAGTTACAGCTTTCCCCTCAAGAAGCCTTTCGCTAAGATAGTTATTGTGGAATTGGGAAAGCGATATTTGGAAGCCCATAGAGGGCTATGGTGAAAAAGGAAATATCCTCAGATGAAATCTTGGAAGAAGCTTTCTGAGAAACTGCTTAGTGTTCTTTTAATTCATCTCACAGAGTTACATCTCTGTTTCGTGGATCTCTTTGCTACCCTTATTTCTGTGGAATCTGAGAACAGATATTTCGGATCCCTTTGAAGACTGTAGCGCCAAAGGATATATCCTCCGATAACAAAGAGCAAGAAGCTTTCTGAGAAACTTCTTTGTGTTCAGTGAAATCATCTCACAGAGTTACCGCTTTCCCCTCAAGAAGCTTTTCGCTAAGACAGTTCTTGTGGAATTGGCAAAGTGATATTTGGAAGCCCATAGAGGGCTATGGTGAAAAAGGAAATATCCTCAGATGAAATCTGGAAAGAAGCTTTCTGAGAAACTGCTTCGTGTTCTGTTAATTCATCTCACAGAGTTACAACTGTATTTCGTGGATCTCTTTGCTAGCCTTATTTCTTTGGAATCTGAGAACAGATATTTCGGATCCCTTTGAAGACTACAGGGACAAAGGAAATATCCTCCGATAACAAAGAGAAAGAAGCTTTCTGTGAAACTTCTTTGTGCTCTGTGAAGTGATCTCACAGATTTACAGCGTTCCCCTCAAGAAACCTTTCGCTAAGAGAGTTCTTGTGGAATTGGTAAAGTGATATTTGGAAGCCCATAGAGGGCCATCGTGAAAAAGGAAATATACTCAGATGAAATCTGTATGGAAGCTTTCTGAGAAACTTCTTAGTGTTCTGTTAATTCATCTCACAGAGTTACATCTCTATTTCGTGTATCTCTTTGCTAGCCTTATATCTGTGGAGTCTGAGAACAGATATTTCGGATCGCTTTCAAGACTATAGGGCCAAAGAAAATATACTCCGATAACAAAGAGACAGAAGCTTTCTGAGAATCTGGTGTTCTGTGAAATCATCCCACCGAGTTACAGCTTTCCCCTCAAGAAGCCTTTCGCTAAGACAGTTCTTG
>NW_020265054.1:412-2015 GCF_003255815.1 Theropithecus gelada | reverse complement strand
GGAAAGCTATAACTCTGTGAGATGATTTCACAGACGACAAAGAAGTTTCTCTGAAAGCTTCTTTCTCTTTGTTGTGGAAGGATATTTCCTTTGGCCCAACAGTCTTCAAAGGGATCTGAAATATCTGTTCTCAGATTCTACAGAAATAAGGTTGGCAAAGAGATACACGAAATACAGATGTAACTCTGTGAGATGAACTAACAGAACACTCAGCAGTTTCTCAGAAATCTTCTTTCCAGATTTCATCTGAGGATATTTCCTTTTTCACCATAGCCCTCTTTGGGCTTCCAAATATCATTTTGCCAATTCCAGAAGAACTGTCTTAGCGAAAGGCTTCTTGAGGGGAAAGCTGTAACTCCGTGAGACGATTTCACGGAAAACAAAGAAGTTTCTCAGAAAGATTCTTTCTCTTTGTTATCGGAGGATATTTCCTTTGACCCTACAGTCTTCAAAGGGATCCGAAATATCTGTTCTCAGATTCCACTGAAATAAGGCTAGCAAAGTGATCCAGGAAATACAGATGTAACTCTGTGAGATGAATTAACAGAACACTCAGCAGTTTCTCAGAAAGCTTCTTTCCAGATTTCATCGGAGGATATTTCCTTTTTAACCATAGCCCTCTATGGGCTTCCAAATATCACTTTGCCAATTCCACAAGAACTCTCGTAGCGAAAGGCTTCTTGAGGGGAAAGCTGTAACTCTGTGAGACGATTTCACGGAAAACAAAGAAGTTTCTCAGAAAGCTTCTTTCTCTTTGTTATCGGAGGATATTTCCTTTGGCCCTATAGTCTTCAAAGGGATCCGAAATATCTGTTCTGAGATTCCACAGAAATAAGGCTAGCAAAGAGATCCACGAAATACACATGTAACTCTGTGAGATGAATTAAGAGAACTCTCAGCATTTTCTCAGAAACTTCTTTCCAGATTTTATCTGAGGATATTTCCTTTTTCACCATAGCCCTCTATGGGCTTTCAAATATCACTTTGCCAATTGCACAAAAACTGTCTTAGAGAAAGGCTTATTGAGGGGAAAGCTGTAACTCTGTAAGATGATTTCACAGAACACAAAGAAGTTTCTCAGAAAGCTTCTTTCTCTTTGTTATCGGAGGATATTTCCTTTGGCCCTATAGTCTTCAAAGGGATCCTAAATATCTGTTCTCAGATTCCACAGAAATAATGCTAGCAAAGAGATCCACGAAATACAGATGTAACTCTGTGAGATGAGGTAACAGAACACTCAGCAGTTTCTCAGAAAGCTTCTTTCCAGATTTCATCTGAGGATGTTTCCTTTTTCACCATAGCCCTCTGTGCTTCCAAATGTCACTTTGCCAATTCCACAAGAACTGTCTCAGCGAAAGGCTTCTTGAGGGGAAAGCTGTAACTCTGTGAGATGATTTCACAGAATACAAAGAAGTTTCTCAGAAAGCTTCTTTCTCTTTGTTATCGGAGGATATTTCCTTTGGCCCTAGAGTCTTCCAAGGGATCCGAATTATCTGTTCTCAGATTCCACAGAAATAAGGCTAGCAAAGAGATCCACGAAATACAGATGTAACTCTGTGAGATGAATTAACAGAACACTCAGCAGTTTCTCAGAAAGCTTCTT
>NW_020265054.1:0-402 GCF_003255815.1 Theropithecus gelada | reverse complement strand
TTTTCACCTTAGCCCTCTATGGGCTTCCAAATATCACTTTGCGAATTCCACAAGAACTCTCTTAGCGAAAGGCTTCTTGAGGGGAAAGCTGTAACTCTCTGAGATGATTTCACAGAACACAAAGAAGTTTCTCAGAATGCTTCTTTCTCTTTGTTATCGGTGGATATTTCCTTTGGCCCTATAATCTTCAAAGGGATCCGAAATATCTGTTCTCAGAGTACACATCAATAAGGCTAGCAAAGAGATCCATGAAATACAGATGTAACTCTGTGAGACGAATTAACAGAACACTCAGCAGTTTTTCAGAAAGCTTCTTTCCAGATTTCATCTGAGGATATTTCCTTTTTCACCATAGAACTCTATGGGCTTCCAAATATCACTTTGCCAATTCCACAAGAACTG
>NW_020265053.1:0-2016 GCF_003255815.1 Theropithecus gelada | reverse complement strand
CACAATGACAGGATCAAGTTCACACATAACAATATTAACCTTAAATGTAAATGGGCTAAATGCTCCAATTAAAAGACACAGACTGGCAAATTGGTTAAAGAGTCAAGACCCATCAGTGTGCTGTGTTCAGGAGACCCATCTCATGTACATAGACACACATAGGCTCAAAATAAAGGGATGGAGGAAGATCTGCCAAGCAAATGGAATACTAAACAAAAAAAACATGCAGGGGTTGCAATCCTAGTCTCTGATAAAACAGACTTTAAACCAACAAAGATCAAAAGAGACAAAGAAGGCCATTACATAATGGTAAAGGGATCAATTCAACAAGAGAGCTAACACCCTAAATATATATTCACCCAGTACAGGAGCATCCAGATATATAAAGCAAGTCCTTAGAGACTTACAAAAACACTTAGACCCCAACACATAATAATGGGAGAGTTTAACACCCCACTGTCAATATTAGACAGATAAATGAGAGAGAAAGTTAACAAGGATATCCAGGAATTGAACTCAGCTCTGCACCAAGCAGACCTAATAGACATCTACAGAACTCTCCACCCCAAATCAACAGAATATACATTCTTCTCAGCACCACATCACACTTACTCCAAAATTGACCAAATAGTTGGAAGTAAAGCGCTCCTCAGCAAATGTAAAAGAGCAGAAATTATAACAAACCATCTCAGACCACAGTGCAATCAAACTAGAACTCAGGATTCAGAAACTTGCTCAAAACTGCTCAACTACATGGAAACTGAACAACCTGCTCCTGAATGACTACTGGGTACATAACGAAATGAAGGCAGAATTAAAGATGTTCTTTGAAACCAATGAGAACAAAGACACAACATACCAGAATCTCTGGGACACATTTAAAGCAGTGTGTAGAGGGAAATTTATAGCACTAAATGCCCACAAGAGAGAGCAGAAAAGATCTAAAATTGACACCCTAACATCACAATTAAAAGAACTAGAGAAGCAAGAGCAAACACATTCAAAAGCTAGCAGAAGGCAAGAAATAACTAAGATCAGAGCAGAACTGAAGGAGATAGAGACAGCAAAAACCCTTCAAAAAATCAATGAACCCAGGAGTTGGTATTTTGAAAAGATCAACAAAATTGATAGAACACTTGCAAGACTAATAAAGAAGAAAAGAGAGAAGAATCAAATAGATGCAACAAAAAATGATAAAGGGGATATCACCACCGACCCCAGAGAAATACAAACTACCATCAGAGAATACTATAAACACCTTTGCACAAATAAACTAGAAAATCTAGAAAAAAAGGATAAATTCCTGGACACATACACTCTCCCAAGACTAACCTAGGAAGAAGCTGAATCCCTGAATAGATCAATAACAGGCTCTAAAATTGAGGCAATAATTAATAGCCTACCAACCAAAAAAAGTCCAGGACCAGATGGATTCACAGCTGAATTCTACCAGAAGTACAAGAAGGAGCTGGTACCATTCCTTCTGAAACTACTCCAATCAATACAAAAAGAGGGAATCCTCCCTAACTCATTTATGAGGCCAACATCATCCTGATACGAAAGCCTGGCAGAGACAAAACAAAAAAAGAGAATTTTAGACCAATATCCCTGGTGAACATCGATGCAAAAATCCTCAATAAAATACTGGAAAACCGAATCCAGCAGCACATCAAAAAGCTTATCCACCATGATCAAGTGGGCTTCATTCCTGGGATGCAAGACTGGTTCAATATATGCAAATCAGTAAATGTAATCCAGCATATAAACAGATCCAAAGACAAAAACCACATGATTATCTCTATAGATGCAAAAAAGGCCTTCATGCTAAAAAGTTTCAATAAATTAGGTATTGATGGGACATATCTCAAAATAATAAGACCTATTTATGACAAACCCACAGCCAATATCATACTGAATGGGCAAAAACTGGAAGCATTCCCTTTGAAAATTGGCACCAGACAGGGATGCCCTCTCTCACCACTCTTATTCAACATAGTGTTGGAAGTTCTGGCCAGG
>NW_020265052.1:0-2016 GCF_003255815.1 Theropithecus gelada | reverse complement strand
TTAATTAACAAATACAGGTCCAGAAACCTCAAAGATTAATATCTATATTTTATTGTATTTTATAGTGATGCCCAAAAACCTCTATTTATATGATCGATCTTAAGTGAATAGCTGCAGAAATTAAGTGTTGCTTCATATTCCCTTTACCTTCTTTATACCAGGTTTTGTATCATCACAAAAAAGAGTGCACTATTTTCTCTAATGTTTAATGCTGCGATCATTGAATTATATAGGTTCTGAAAGCATTCTTTAATTCTAACTCAGTTTTCTTCATTAATCAGGGTGTAATTTTCAACTTAAGACATCCCACAGGACTGGAAGAGATAAGCAGAGAATACTTCATTAATTATCATAATATTATGCTTTAAAAATAGAAAATGAATGTTTCTATGAAAAGTACATTAACAATACAATTTAATCTTTGCATCTGGTCTCTAAGCAAGAAACATGATTCACACAGGGATACTTTTTTTTTTTTGGAAAACACATTCCAATCCTCATCCCAGGGTGCCATTCTTCATCTTAATGTTGGTGTGTTTGATACATTAACACATAGAACATGGAGCTTAAATTTCCTGCTGATCTGCTATTATGTCACTTAGTCTTCTCAGGAGATACCTGTCTTATAAATATAGGCAAGAAAGACAAATGACAACTCCACAGATAGATGCATGTTTGCTGTGTTTTTTAACCCAAGACATATACTAGATATACTGACACTAAAAGAGAAGCATGAAGTATACCTCCTTCCAACTAGGAGCACAAAGAAAACACAAAATTAACAAATGAAAAATATCTTTGAACATTCATGTTATAATTATGAACTTACAAAGATCAAATTACCTTTTGAAATATTTTCTACAAAGCCATAGTGTTTAAAAAACCATAAATGAAATTAAGTTGTTTGAGCAGCAGGAAATTGAATTTTAGACAGAAACTGTCAGACTGATATCATCTATCTTTCCAACAAAGATATCAATCATTGTTTCTTCCCTCCCTTCAGTACTACTTTCCACACTTTCAGCTGTCTATGCTGAAATAGCCGAATTGAGTTGCTTCTGCCTTACTTGTGTTTTATTTTTCAATTTTTAGTAAGCCTCTGGAGGGATAGAAAAAACAAATAATGCTGTTTATAATAATAAAAAACTTTGGATAGTTAAACGTAAAAGTATTATAACACAGTGTAAATTTCACTGCTCCTTAAATGAGAGATATTTAAAAACAGACATAAAAATATGCATGTTTATTATAACTATTTGGTTATATATTTTCTTTTATAGAAGTCAATGTACGTTCTGCCGTGAATTAATTTTCTAAAGCTAGAAAGCTTTGTAAAAGAAGACTGTACTCTAGAGTTTGTTGTCTAATGTTATAGTGTTTGAAAGTCTTTTTTTTTTTTTTTTTTGAGACGGAGTCTCGCTCTGTCGCCCAGGCTGGAGGGCAGTGACGCAATCTCGGGTCACTGCAAGCTCCGCCTCCCGGGTTCACGCCATTCTCCTGCCTCAGCATCACGAGTAGCTGGGACTACAGGTGCCTGCCACCGTGCCCGGCTAATTTTTTGTATTTTTAGTAGAGACGGGGTTTCACTGTGGTCTCGATCTCCTCACCTTGTGATCCGCCCGCCTCGGCCTCCCAAAGTGCTGGGATTACAGGTGTGAGCCACCGCGCCCGGCCAAGTCTTTTATAATTAAATACATTTCTCTAAGCTGGTATGCATGCCTCTTACAATAGTCTAGGCCTCTTGCTTACTTTTACAATCAAGGTACTTCTTGATACTAGAATTATTGAATATCATCAAACAGTTTTAAATATAATATAATACCTTGATTTTACCATACTATAGATCCAAACTAATTCATATTCCTTAATTATTAACTTGATTATATATGACTGAACTTTCCAAAGTGGATTGTGTTTAAATTTTAATTCTTTTCCTTACACATAAATTATGATGTTTTTAAAAATGCTTCTTATAAAAACTAGTTCTTGTAAAACTTTTAACTAATTATTGGCTCT
>NW_020265051.1:0-8291 GCF_003255815.1 Theropithecus gelada | reverse complement strand
CCTCCCGTGTTCAAGTGATTCTCCTGCCTCAGCCTCCTGAGTAGCTGGGATTACAGGTGCGTGCCACCATGCCTAGCTAATTTTTGTATTTTTAGTAGAGACGAGGTTTCACCATGTTGGTCAGGCTGGTCTTGAACTCCTGACTTCGTGATCTGCCCACCTCAGCCTCTCAAAGTGTTGGGAAGACAGGCATGAGCCACAGTGCCTGGCATAAAATCCCTTTATTTTTTGATGGCTATATTGAAGGTGTGTTAGCTTAATTTAATCATTACACATGGTATACATATATCAATACATCAAGCAATCTCTCCCAGATGTATTATAATTTGTCAATTAAAATTATACATATATATTTGAAAAAGGTATTGTTTTCTGGGAATAGAATCTAGTTTCACAGCATTTTCCTTTTACTACCTTAAGATGTTGCTCATCTGTCTCTTTCTCTTCTTCTGTGGTTTTCAACAAATACATGGATTTTTTTTTTTACCGAGAATTATAGAGTGAACTTGAGAAACAATGTATAGGGAGGACTTTTTGGCTACTGGTTGTAAATTATTAGAAACAGTCGTTTGCTACTTGTTTTATTAGGTCACAGGCTAATTTCCTCAGAGTATTCTTATATTGAAGAATGTCATAATTCATTTTATTGGTCATCCCTAAAACCATAAAAACCCTCGAAGAAAACCTAGGCAATGCCATTCAGGCCATAGGCATGGTCAAGGACTTCATGACTAAAACACCAAAAGCAATGAAAACAAAAGCCAAAATTGACGAATGGGATCTAATTAAACTAAAGACCTTCTGCACCACAAAAGAAACCACCATCAGAGTGAACAGGCAACCTATAGAATGAGAGAAAATTTTTACAATCTACTCATCTGACAAAGGACTAATATCCAGAATCTACAAAGAACTTAAACAAATTTACAAGAAAAAATCAAACAAAACATGGTTAAAGGATATGAACAGACATTTCTCAAAAGAAAACATTTATGTGGCCAACAGACACCTGAAAAATGCTCATCATCACTGGCCATCAGAGAAATGCAAATCAAAACCACAATGAGATATCATCTCACACCAGCTAGAATGGCGATCATTAAAAAGTCAGGAAACAACATGTGCTGGAGAGGATGTGGAGAAATAGGAACACTTTTACACTGTTGGTGGGACTGTAAACTAGTTCAACCATTGTGGAAGACAGTGTGGCGATTCCTCGAGGATCTAGAACTAGAAATACTATTTGAACAATGTTCCCATTACTGGGTATATACCCAAAGGATTATAAATCATGCTGCTATAAAGATACATGCACATGTATGTTTACTGTGGCAGTATTCACAATAGCAATGACTTGGAAGCACCCCAAATGTCCTTTGTAGAGACATGGATGAAGCTGGAAACCATCATTCTGAGCAAACTATCGCAAAGACAGAAAACCAGACACTGCATGTTCTCACTCATAGGTGGGAATTGAACAATGAGAACACTTGGACACAGGGTGGGGAACATGACACACCGGGGCCTGTTATGAGGTGGGGGCAGTGGGGAGGGATAGCATTAGGAGATATACCTAATGTAAATGACTAGTTAACGGATGCAGCTAACCAACATGGCATATGTGTACATAAGTAACAAACCTGCACGTTGTGCACATGTGCCCTAGAACTTGAAGTATAATAAAAAAAAAAGAGTCGTGTTCTCCGAGTTCCTGTCTCTCTGCCAACGCCGCCCGGATGGCTTCCCAAAACCGCGACCCGGCAGCCACTAGCGTCACCGCCGCCGGTAAAGGAGCCGAGCCGAGCGGGGGCGCCGCCCGGGGTCACCTGGGCAAAAGGCTACAGCAGGAGCTGATGACCCTCATGATGTCTGGCGATAAAGGGATTTCTGCCTTCCCTGAATCAGACAACCTTTTCAAATGGGTAGGGACCATCCATGGAGCAGCTGGAACAGTATATGAAGACCTGAGGTATAAGCTCTCACTAGAGTTCCCCAGTGGCTACCCTTACAATGCGCCCACGGTGAAATTCCTTACACCCTGCTACCACCCCAACGTGGACACCCAGGGTAACATATGCCTGGACATCCTGAAGGACAAGTGGTCTGCCCTATATGACGTCAGGACCATTCTGCTCTCCATCCAGAGCCTTCTAGGAGAACCCAACATTGATAGTCCCTTGAACACACATGCTGCCGAGCTCTGGAAAAACCCCACAGCTTTTAAGAAGTACCTGCAAGAAACCTGCTCAAAGCAGGTCACCAGCCAGGAGCCCTGACCCAGGCTGCCCAGCCTGTCCTTGTGTTGTCTTCTTCATTTTTCCTTAGATGGTCTGTCCTTTTTGTGATTTCTGTATAGGACTCTGTATCTTGAGCTGTGGTATTATTTTTGTTTTGTTTTTGTCTTTTAAATTAAGCCTCGGTTGAGCCCTTGTGATGTATATTAAATAAATGCATTTTGGTCCTTTTTTAGAAAAAAAAAAAAATTGATCATCTTGGCTAAAGCATGGTGCCTAGAGAGGTGGTCAAGTATTATTCTGGATGATTTGTGAGGATGTTTGTTGGATGAGATTAACATACAAATAGCTAGACTTTGAATAAAGTAGATTGATGTCTATCATGTGGGTGGGCTTCATTCAATTCATGGAAGGTGTAAATTAAATAAAACACTGACCTTCCTCGAGCAAGATGGAACTCTGTAGCAGACAGCGCTGGGATTTGAACTGCAATATCAGTCAACTGACCCACAAACAGCTGGTTGGTTTGTGTCCAGCGTTTGCAAGATGAATGGACAACATCCTGTTTGGAAGTCCACCTCTTTTATCACAGAAGGTAAAAACAGAAGAGCTCTTGTGGACTTAATTGCATAGTGTTTTTTTAGCAGTGGTGGAAGAATTGAACAACGATAAAGCTCCTACGTTTTTAGTTTTTACTGACTTACAGGGAGAGACTAATGGCCTGGCTGTATAATTAATCAGGAGAGCAATGGGAAAGTTACCTATGAAAAGAATGCCCATATGAGGCAAGTCCTATGGAAGTCACTATGGTAATTTCAGGGGTTCATTAATGTAAGATCTGTTAATTACTGATAAAGATTGGATGTTGTTCTTTTGCAGATCTCATGTCGCGATGTGATCCCCAACATTATAGGTGGGGTCTAGAGGGAGGGAGGTGGTTGGATCATGAGGTCAGTTTCTCATGAATCATTTAGTATCGTCTCCTCAGTGCTGTTTAGGGCCCCTCAGAATAACTCCCTTCCAGGTTTGGAAGGTGATTGAAATCAACAAGAATTTACCTCCAAGTGTTTGCCAGGTGCACCTGAAATTCCAGCTATGAGAGCGGCTGAGGCAGAAGGGTATCTTGAGTCCAGGAGTTAGATTTTAGCCTGAGCAACGTTTGAGACCAATCGGGGAAACATATTAAGATTACATCTCAAAAACAACAACAAAAAATCCTCGTTTTCTTGTGGTGATCACCTGAGTCCGTGAAATAAGTAGACATTGGGGCCTTAGCAATGCAGAGATAGGTGGAATCAAGACATATTCCTCTTGCATTCCACACATCACAGGCACAAAATACGCATAAGAAGTGCTTTCTTTAACAAAAAAAGAGAGATAGCATATAGCTATGTAGCAGATTCTTTCATGGGAAGGCCTTGAAAATACATAGCTGGCAAGTTAGACTGATACCATTAGCCCCAGGAAGCAGCAAATGGGTCTTGACAGGAATAGATCCTCACCCTGGAGAGGGCTTTGTTCAGCTGGTGGTAGGTGTGTTACCAAACTAAACTGGGGTCCACTCACCTGGGATGTTGCAGTAAAAGCAAACATCCACAATGAGATTGTAGTGGGAGAAAGGAGGGCATTTATGTGCAGGGCGCCAAACAAGGAGAATCGGGCAGCTCAAGTTTAAGATGCAACCTTTCTGATGGCTCACAAGCAAGGAGTTTTAAAGGCAGGGACAAATTTCAGGAAAGCAGAGTTACAGGCATCATCATAAATCAATGCATAGAAGTGATACACTGCTTCGGCCTTAAAAGGTGGAAAATCCTGATGAGGGAGCTTACAGGTCTTAGATAGATTTAAAGATTCTCTGATTTGTGATAGATAAAGAAGCAAAACTTCCTTAGGCAGCTTCCTTACACAGCTGGGGGCAGTAGAGAGGAATGTCCAGTCCTGGCTTGTGGGCTTGACTGTCTCCAGTCCTCTCAGGAAGAAATTTAGAACAAAGAACGGTGGTCAGAGTTCAGTCCTCAGTTTCCCCTTTATAAGGTCTCCCTGTCAGTGGATCTATTAGGTGGGAATCTATATTTCTGAAAAACAACTCAGGGACATATGTTAAGATGTTATTTTTAGTTTCTATAGAGAATCAAACATCTTGTGACTCTAACTTCCTTGGCTATTGTTTTAAGCTATCATTACCTTCTTGTTTATAAGGTCACTCACTTCCTTTTTCGGGCTGGCTAGTTGCCTGGAATTTCTCTTGAAGGAACTGAAGGTTTTTCTTTATTTCCAGGTTGGGAGGCCATGGCAGTCTTCTAAGAGAGGTCCCTGCTATATCTCAGATGCAAATGCTCAGAGTGCTACAAAGAACTTGAATGGGAGGTACTGCAACCATGTGGACCACTGAGTCACATTTCATTACACCGGAAAATGCACCTGCTCAAAATGTCCAGCAATGGTCAGAGAGACACCCTCCTCAAAGGAAGAGTTCCATAGAGAATTACAGTAGCCAATTGAAACATTGGGTATATAAAGCAAGAGTGGGGAAACAAGCACGAAGGGTGGGCTTATACACCTTCATGAGTGTGCTCACACTTGACATGAGAGTATCCTCTCTTTTCCTGGTGGATCAGGGGAAGGTGCTGGTGTGATCTACATATATTCCTTCCCGTGGTGGGAGGACACTGGAATAATGACTGTAATTCACCTCAACTTGCTTTTCTCATCCCTGATGCAGTGGTCCCAGGACTAAGGATGCAAATAGAGTCCAGAAACAGGAATTATTCCTAAGCAAGAGAATGTAAAAACATTTTATGTCCTTTATGTAATAATTCCTAGGGGCCTGTAGAAGAAGGTTGTGCCTTCACTCCATCTGGCAAAGTTGGGGCTAACACTGAATGCAGCTGTATTGCCTGGGGTCAGATAGCCACCCAGTTCTCTACCTGCATAACCCTCCCCTCTATGAACTGGAATGGATGACGGGAGACACTTGCTAGAACAGTATTGGTCCCTGCAGTCTAAACCAGCACAGCAGCAGAGCCTAGTGTTCCTTCCAAAATTATAAATGTTTAGTATAAATGAAGAGAAGGAGAAATAGTAGCTGAGGGTAAATGAATGAACACATGGGTTATGTAATGAGGAAAATCCAATGTTACATGAACTACTCGAAAGAAGTGTAAGCAAGAGATGATATTGTCTCTTAGCTCGATTTCACCAGATGCCTGAAAGGGTGCAGCCATATGTTGCTGAGACTATTCCTATTTTTGGACTGCACTGAGAAAATTGCTAATGACCAAAGAGGATTCTGGTAATGTACCAGGATCTTTTCACTGTTATGATTCTTCTGGTATAGGAGATCTGTGATTGGCCAGGCACAGTGGCTCACGCTTGTAATTCCATCAGTTTGGGAGGCAATGGTAGGAACATTGTTTAAGACCAGGAGTTTGAGATCAGCCTTGGCAAAATAGTGAGACCCATTTCTACAAAATATTTAAAAATTAGTTGGGCATGGTGGTGTGCACCTGTAATGCTATCTACTCAGGAGGCTGAAGGAGAAGGATCACTTGAGTCCAGGAATTTGAGGTTACAGTGAGCTATGATTGTGCCTCTGCATTCTACCCTGAGCAACAGAGCAAGAGATTATCTCTGAAATAAAATGATAAATATTATAAAAAGGGATAATGTGGTCAAAACCAGGGTGTGATCTGTGGTCCAATAAAAATATTTGGTCTTTGTCCCTGTTTCGTGACAACCATGTTCTAAAACATTTGCAATCTCCTCAGTGATAAACATGACTTCAATATGGCAATGAGATGACTGTGGGGTGAGGGGCTCCTAGATAGCTTCAGAATGGGGGCTGGTTGCCAGAAACACAAAGCTGCGATTAGAGGATTGGAACTTTTAGCCCCATCCCTAAAGTCTGGGAAGGAGAGAGTGGCTCGAGGTTGAGTTCAGTCACACAATAGCTGGTGATTTAATTAATCTTGCCTACACAATGAAATTTACATAGAAACCTCTAGAGATTGGGTTTCGGAGAGTTTCCCAATTGGTGAGCACATCCATGTATCCACCTGTGGGGAGGATGGTGAACTCCATCTCCATGGGGACAGAGGCTCCTGTGCTCAGAGCCCTTCCAGGTCCCACCCTGTGCACCTCTTCATCTGGGTGCTCTTTTGTATCCTTTATAACTGCTATGGTTTGAATGTTTCCCCAAAAAAGCATCTGTTGGATATTTCATCCCGAATGCAACATTTTTAAGAAATGAGACCTTTGAGAGGTGATTGGACCATCAGAGCTCTGCCTTCATTAGTGGATTAAGGTTCATCATAAAACGACCTGAGGCTGTGAGTTTGACCTCCTTTTCCCCCTACCTCTCACCCTCTCTTGCCCTTTGGTTTTCTACCAGATACAGTCTCTTGATCTGGGAATTCCCATACTCCACACCATGAATGAAACAAATTTCTGTTTGTTATAAGTGATCCAGTCTCAGGTGTTCTGCTATAGTGGCATAATTTAAACCAGGGGTCCCTAACCCACGGGCTGCGGACTGGTACAAGTTTCTGGCCTGGTAGGAACCAGATCGCACAGCAGGAGGTGATCGGTTGGGCGAGAGAGCATGAGCATGACCACAGGAGTTCCGTCTCCTGTCAGATCAGTGGCAGAATTAGATTCTCATAGAAACACGAACCCTATTGTGAGCTCTGCATGCGAGAGATGTAAGTTGCATGCTCCTTATGAAACGCTAATGCCTGGTCATCTGAGGTGCAACAGTTTCATCCAAAACCATTTCCCTCTGCCTTCCGCCACCTCCACTGGTCCATGGAAAAACTGTCTTCCATGAAACCGGTCCCGGGTGCCAAAAAGGTGGGGATTTAAGCTATAACAATAAAAAAATTGTAATACTGAGTATGAAAGGAAAATAAAATTTCAGGACTCCAAATTCACTGTATCAAAGGGAAAAGTTAAGTTTGGAGACTAAGTAATGGAAAAACTGCCTTTCTTTTGTTCCTGAACAAACAACTGCAAAGATAGAAGACCCCATATCTCCCCAGGTGGCCTCACTCACAAACTGCTCACGAGATAATTCCTTGTAGGCCCCAATATGTTTACTCTAAAACGGAGTTTTGTTGAATTTCCCCCAATAATATAAATTAACAGCTTATCTTCACAGGTACAAGACAAAGACAAGATTAGACATCATCCCTTCACCCACCAGGTGACTTTTCTACCCAACATTTACTTTATCTTATGTAAAATGCAGATCTACTGAGCATGAGATGAATGCATAGTTGACTATTTTTTTCCTCTCCTGGCTGCTCTTTCCCCTATAAATATTTCAGTCCTCAAAACCCTGTTAGGAAAAAGCATGGGCCTCAGATGCTACAATGATTTGTGTCTCTGTTTCCTAGGTGCATCTTCAGCTTGGCAAAATGAACTTCTAAACTGACTGAGACCTGTCTCAGACGTTTTTTGGTTTACATGACTATAGCAACTTCCTGAGTTCTTTGAGTTAAAGAATTCTCAAACCTTGGGAGGTGAGAGACCCCTGACTTTACAGCCATGATAGACAGAAGTGCAGGTAACCTGGGACCCGATACTTGTGACTTGCATCTGAAGTGAGGACAGACTTGTGGGACTGAGCCCTTAAACCTGTGGAGCCTGAGGTGAACTCCAGGTAGTTAGGGTCGAATTGAGTCGAACTCTAGGACTCTCAGCTGCTGTTGGAGAATCAGAAAGTTATTTGGTTGGAGGAAAACCCCATCACCATCCCACAGAGAGAAACTTAGAGTAAGAGTAAGCAAATACACCTCTATCTTTTTGGTCCCAGAGGAAAAGATAAACAAAATGTAAGCATTTATTTAATGTCCCTAATCTACTAAACACAGGTTACTACCAGCTGTTCATTGTCTAGACGTGGAGTGGTCCTACCTCTAACCTAGAAGTTAGGATTTCTTAGGCCTTTGAGGGTGTCACATAAAAACTAATAAATGTTAGAGATTCTCCCCCCAGAAATATTTCCACACACAAGAAAATATAAATATTAATATAAAACATCGGTGTGGACCCAGATCC
>NW_020265050.1:0-2016 GCF_003255815.1 Theropithecus gelada | reverse complement strand
TTGTTATCGGAGGATATTTCCCTTGGCCCTATACTCTTCAAAGGGATCTGAAATATCTCTTGTCAGATTCCTCAGAAATAGGCTAGCAAAGTAATCCACGGAATACAGATGTAACTCTGTGAGATGAACTAACAGAACACTAAGCAGTTTCTCAGAAACCTTCTTTCCAGGTTTCATCTGAGGATAATTCCTTTTTCAAATTAGCCCTCTATGGGCTTCCAAATATTACTTTGCCAATTCCACAAGAACTGTCTTAGGGAAAGGCTTCTTGAGGGGAAAGCTGTATCTCTGTGAGATGATTTCACAGAACACAAAGAAGTTTCTCAGAAAGATTCTTTCTCTTTGTTATGGGAGGATATTTCCTTTTCACCTATAGTCTTCAAAGGGATCCGAATTATCTGTTCTCAGATTCCACAGAAATAAGGCTAGCAAGGAGATCCACGAAATACAGATGGAACTCTGTGAGTAGAAATCACACATCACAGAGCAGTGTCTCAGAAAGCCTTCCAGATTTCATCTGAGGATATTTCCTTTTTCAACATAGTTCTCTAAGGGCTTCCAAATATCACTTTGCCAATTCCACAAGAACTGTCGTCGCGAAAGGCGTCTTGAGGGGAAAGCTGTAACTCTGTGAGATGATTTCACAGAAGACAAAGAAGTTTCTCAGAAAGCTTCTTTCTCTTTGTTATCGGAGGATATTTCCTTTGGCCCTATAATTTTCAAAGAAAGGGATCCGAAATATCTGGTCTCAGATTCCAGAGAAATAATGTTAGCAAAGAGATCCACGAAATACAGATCTAACTCTGTGAGATGCATTAACAGAACACTAAGCAGTTTCTCAGAAACCTTGTTTCCAGATTTCATCTGATAATATTTCGTTTTTCACCATAGCCCTCTATGGGCTTCCAAATATCACTTTGTCTATTCCACAAAAACTGTCTTAGCGAAAGGCTTCCTGAGGGGAAAGCTGTAACTCTGTTAGACGATGTCACAGAACACAAAGAAGTTTCTCAGAAATTTTCCTTCTCTTTGTTATCGGAGGATATTTCCTTTGGCCCTGTAGTCATCAAAGGGATCCGAAATTTCTGTTCTCAGATTCCACAGAAATAAGGCTAGCAAAGGGACCCACGAAATACAGATGTAACTCTGTGAGTAGAAGTCGCACATCACAGATCAGTTTCTTAGAATGCTTCTTTCCAGATTTCATCTGAGGATATTTCGTTTTTCTACATAGCCCTCTATGGGCTTCCAAATATCACTTTGCCAATTCCACAAAAACTGTCTTAGAGAAAGGCTTCTTGAGGGTAAAGCTGTAACACTGTGAGATGATTCCACAGAACACAAAGAAGTTTCTCAGAAAGCTTCTTTCTCATTGTTATCGGGGATATTTCCTTTGTCCCTATAGTCTTCAAATGGATCCGAAATATCTGTTCTCAGATTCCACAGAAATAAGGCTAGCAAGGAGATCCACGAAATACAGATGTAATTCTGTGAGTAGAAGTCACACATCACAGAGCGGTTTCTAAGAAAGCTTCTTTCTCGTTTGCATCTGAGGATGTTTCCTTTTTCAACTTAACCCTCTATGGGCTTCCAAATGTCACTTTGCCAATTTCACAAGAACTGTCTTAGCGAAAGGCTTCTTGAGGGGAAAGCTGTAACTCTGTGAGATGATTTCACAGAACACAAAGAAGTCTCCCAGAAAGCTTCTTTCTCTTTGTTATCGGAGGATATTTCCTTTGTCCCTATAGTCTTCAAAGGGATCCGAATTATCTGTTCTCAGATTCCACAGAAATAAGGGTAGCAAGGGGATCCACGAAATACAGAAGTAACTCTGTGAGATGAATTAACAGAACACTAAGCAGTTTCTCAGAAAGCTTCTTTTCAGATTTCATCTGAGGATATTTCCCTTTTCACCGTAGCCCTCTAAGGGCTTATAAATATCACTTTGACAATTCCAAAAGAATTGTCGTCGCGAAAGGCTTTTTGAGGGGAAAGCTGTAACTCTGTGAGATGATT
>NW_020265049.1:0-2007 GCF_003255815.1 Theropithecus gelada | reverse complement strand
TACATCTGTATTTCGTGGATCTCTTTGCTAGCCTTCTTTCTGTGGAATCTGAGAACAGATATTTCGGATTCTTTGGAAGACTATAGGGCCAAAGGAAATATCCTCTGATTACAAAGAGAAAGAAGCTTTCTGAGAAACTTCTTTGTGTTCTGTGAAATCATCTCACAGAGTTACAGTTTTCCCCTCAAGAAGCCTTTCGCTAAGACAGTTATTGTGGAATTGGCAAAGTGATATTTGGAAGCCCATAGAGGTCTATGGTGAAAAAGGAACTATCCTCAGATGAAATCTGGAAAGAATCTTTCTGAGAAACTTCTTTCTGTTCTGTGAAATGATGTCACTGAGTTACAGCTTTCCCCTCAAGAAGACTTTTGCTAAGACAGTTCTTGAGGAATTGGCAAAGCGATATTTGGAAGCCCATAGAGGGTTTTGGTGAAAAAGGAAATATCCTCAGATGAAATCTGTAAAGAAGCTTTCTGAGAAACTGCTTAGTGTTCGGTTTATTCATCTCACGGAGTTACATCTGTATTTCGTGGATCTCTTTGCTAGCCTTATTTCTGTGGAATCTGAGAACAGAGATTTCGGATCCCTTTGAAGAATATAGGGCCAAAGGAAATATCCTCCGATAACAAAGAGAAAGAAGATTTCTAACAAACTTCTTTGTGTTCTGTGTAATCATCTCACAGAGTTACAACTTTCCCCTCATGAAGCGTTTTGCTAAGACAGTTCGGATCCCTTTGAAGACTATAGGGCCAAAGGAAATATCCTCCGATAACAAAGAGATAGAAGCTTTCTGAGGAACTTCTTTGTATTCCGTGAAATCACCTCACAGAGTTACAGCTTTCCCCTGAAGAAGCCTTTCGCTAAGACAGTTCTTGTGGAAATGGCAAAGTGATATTTGGAAGCCCTTAGACGGCTATGGTGAAAAAGGAAATATCCTCAGATGAAATCTGGAAAGAAGCTTTCTGAGAAACTGCTCTGTGATGTGTGACTTCCACTCACAGATTTACATCTGTATTTCGTGGATCTCTTTGCTAGCCTTCTTTCTGTGGAATCTGAGAACAGATATTTCGGATTCTTTGGAAGACTATAGGGCCAAAGGAAATATCCTCTGATTACAAAGAGAAAGAAGCTTTCTGAGAAACTTCTTTGTGTTCTGTGAAATCATCTCACAGAGTTACAGTTTTCCCCTCAAGAAGCCTTTCGCTAAGACAGTTATTGTGGAATTGGCAAAGTGATATTTGGAAGCCCATAGAGGTCTATGGTGAAAAAGGAACTATCCTCAGATGAAATCTGGAAAGAATCTTTCTGAGAAACTTCTTTCTGTTCTGTGAAATGATGTCACTGAGTTACAGCTTTCCCCTCAAGAAGACTTTTGCTAAGACAGTTCTTGAGGAATTGGCAAAGCGATATTTGGAAGCCCATAGAGGGTTTTGGTGAAAAAGGAAATATCCTCAGATGAAATCTGTAAAGAAGCTTTCTGAGAAACTGCTTAGTGTTCGGTTTATTCATCTCACGGAGTTACATCTGTATTTCGTGGATCTCTTTGCTAGCCTTATTTCTGTGGAATCTGAGAACAGAGATTTCGGATCCCTTTGAAGAATATAGGGCCAAAGGAAATATCCTCCGATAACAAAGAGAAAGAAGATTTCTAACAAACTTCTTTGTGTTCTGTGTAATCATCTCACAGAGTTACAACTTTCCCCTCATGAAGCGTTTTGCTAAGACAGTTCGGATCCCTTTGAAGACTATAGGGCCAAAGGAAATATCCTCCGATAACAAAGAGATAGAAGCTTTCTGAGGAACTTCTTTGTATTCCGTGAAATCACCTCACAGAGTTACAGCTTTCCCCTGAAGAAGCCTTTCGCTAAGACAGTTCTTGTGGAAATGGCAAAGTGATATTTGGAAGCCCTTAGACGGCTATGGTGAAAAAGGAAATATCCTCAGATGAAATCTGGAAAGAAGCTTTCTGAGAAACTGCTCTGTGATGTGTGACTTCCACTCACAGAT
>NW_020265048.1:0-2016 GCF_003255815.1 Theropithecus gelada | reverse complement strand
TAGCCCTCTATGGGCTTCCAAATATCACTTTTCCAATTCCACAAGAACTGTCTTAGCGAAAGGCTTCTTTAGGGTAGAGCTGTAACTCTGTGAGATGATTTCAAAGAACACAAAGAAGTTTCTCAGAAAGCTTCTTTCTCTTTGTTATGGGAGGATATTTCCTTTGGCCCTATAGTCTTCAAAGGGATCCGAAATATCTGTACTCAGATTCCACAGAAATAAGGCTAGCAAAGAGATCCACGAAGTAGAGATGTAACTCTGTGAGATGAATTAACAGAACACTAAGCAGTTTCTCAGAAAGCTTCTTTCCAGATTTCATCTGAGGATATTTCCTCTTGCACCATAGCCCTCTATGGGTTCCAAATATCACTTTGCCAATTCCACAAGAACTGTCTTAGCGAAAGGCTTCTTGAGGGGAAAGCTGTAAATGTATGAGACGATTTCACAGAACACAAAGAAGTTTCTCAGAAATCTTCTTTCTCTTTGTTATCGAAGGATATTTACTTTGGCCCTATAGTCTTCAAAGGGATCCGAAATATCTGTTCTCAGATTCCACAGAAATAAGGCTAGGAAAGAGATCCATGAAATAGAGATATAACTCTGTGAGATGAATTAACAGAACACTAAGCAGTTTCTCAGAAAGCTTCTTTCCAGATTTCATCTGAGGATATTTCCTTTTTCACCATAGCCCTCTATAGGCTTCCATATATCACTTTGCCAATTCCACAAGAACTGTCTTAGCGAAAGGCTTCATGAGGGGAAAGCTGTAACTCTGTGAGATGATTTCAAAGAACACAAGGAAGTTTCTCAAAAAGCTTCTTTCTCTTTGTCATCGGAGGATATTACCTTTGGCCCTCTAGTCCTCAAAGGGATTCGAAATATGTGTTCTCAGATTCCACAAAAATAAAGCTACCAAAGAGATCCACGAAACAGAGATGTAACTCTGTGAGGTGAATTAACAGAACACTAAGCAGTTTCTCAGAAAGCTTCTTTCCAGATTTCATCTGAGGATATTTCCCTTTTCACCATAGACCTCTCTGGGCTTCCAAATATCACTTTGTCAATTCCACAAGAACTGTCTTAGCGAAAGGCTTCTTGACGGGAAAGCTGTAACTGTGTGACATGATTTCACAGAACACAAACAAGTTTCTCAGAAATCTTCTTTCTCTTTGTTATCGGAGGATATTTCCTTTGGCCCTATAGTCTTAAAAGGGAATCGAAATATCTGTTCTCAGATTCCACAGACAAGGCTAGCCAAGAGATCCACGAAACAGAGATGTAACTCTCTGAGATGAATTAACAGAACCCTAAGCAGTTATTCAGAAAGCTTCTTTCCAGATATAATCTGTGGACATTTCCTTTTTCACCATAGCCATCTATGGGCTTCCAAACATCACTTTGCCAGTTCCACAAGAACTGTCTTAGCGAAAGGCTTCTGGAGCGGAAAGCTGTAACTCTGTGAGATGATTTCACAGAACAAAAAGAAGTTTCTCAGAAAGCTTCTTTCTCTTTGTTATCGGAGGATATTTCCTTTGGCCCTATAGTCTTCAAAGGGATCCGAAATATCTGTTCTCAGGTTCCACAGAAATAAGACTAGCAAAGACATCCACGAAATACAGATGTAACTCTGTGAGATGAATTAACAGAACACTAAACAGTTTCTCAGAAAGCGTCTTTCCATATTTCATCCGAGGATATTTCCTTTTTCACCATAGCCCTCTATGGGCTTCCAAATAGCACTTTGCCAATTCCACAAGAACTGTCTCAGCGAGAGGCTTCTTGAGGGAAAGCGGTAACTCTGTGAGATGATTTCACAGAACACAAAGAAGTTTCTCAGAAAACTTCTTTCTCTTTGTTATTGGCGGATATTTCCTTTGGCCCTATAGTCTTCAAAGGGATCCGAAATATCTCTTCTCAGATTCCAGAGAAATAAGGCTAGCAAAGAGATCCACGAATCAGAGATGTAACTCTGTAAGATGAATTAACAGAACACTAAGCAGTTTCTCAGAAATCTTC
>NW_020265047.1:0-2017 GCF_003255815.1 Theropithecus gelada | reverse complement strand
TCAAAGGGCACCTGCCCAAGGTGCAGATGCCCAGTTTCAAGATGCCCAAAGTGGACCTCAAAGGCCCCCAGGTGGATACCAAGGGCCCCAAGCTGGACCTGAAAGGCCCCAAGGCGGAGGTGACCGCCCCCGCTGTGGAGGTGTCTCTGCCCAGTGTGGAGGTGGAAATCCAGGCCCCAGGAGCCAAGCTGGACGGCGCATGGCTAGAGGGGGAACTGTCCCTGGCCGACAAGGACGTGACCACCAAACACAGCAAGTTCAAAATGCCCAAGTTCAAGATGCCATCCTTCGGGGTGTCGGCCCCAGGCAAGTCCATTGAGGCCTCAGTGGACGTGTCTGTGCCGAAGGTGGAGGCCTATGTGAACCTCCCCTCCATGCAGGGGGAACTGAAGACCACTGACCTCAGCATTCAGCCCCCTTCCACCGAGCTGGAGGTCCAGGCTGTACAGGTGGACATGACACTCCCGGAGGGCCACTTGCCCGAGGGAGCCGGCGTCAAAGGGCACCTGCCCAAGGTGCAGATGCCCAGTTTGAAGATGCCCAAAGTGGACCTCAAAGGCCCCCAGGTGGATATCAAGGGCCCCAAGCTGGACCTGAAAGGCCCCAAGGCGGAGGTGACGGCCCCCGACGTGGAGGTGTCTCTGCCCAACGTGGAGGTGGACATCCAGGCCCCGGGAGCCAAGTTGGATGATGCCCGGCTGGAGGGGGAACTGTCCCTGGCCGACAAGGACGTGACCACCAAACACAGCAAATTCAAAATGCCCAAGTTCAAGATGCCATCCTTCGGGGTGACGGCCCCAGGCAAGTCCATCGAGGCCTCGGTGGACGTGTCTGCGCCGAAGGTGGAGGCCAACGTGAGCCTCCCCTCCATGCAGGGGGACCTCGAGACCACTGACCTCAGCATTCAGCCCCCTCCCGCCGACCTGGAAGTCCAGGCTGTCCAGGTGGACATGACGCTCCCGGAGGGCCACCTGCCCGAGGGAGCCGGCGTCAAAGGGCACCTGCCCAAGGTGGAGATGCCCAGTTTCAAGATGCCCAAAGTGGACCTCAAGGGCCCCCAGGTGGACATCAAGGGCCCCAAGCTGGACCTGAAAGGCCCCAAGGCTGAGGTGACGGCTCCCGACGTGGAGGTGTCTCTGCCCAGTGTGGAGGTGGACATCCAGGTCCCAGGAGCCAAGCTGGACCGCACACGGATGGAGGAGGACCTGTCCGTAGCCGACAAGGACTTGACCACCAAAGACAGCAAGTTCAAAATGCCCAAGTTCAAGATGCCGTCCTTCGGGGTGCCGGCCCCAGGCAAGTCCATTGAGGCCTCGATGGACGTGTCTACACCAAAGGTGGAGGCCGAACTGAGCCTCCCCTCCATTCAGGGGGACCTCAAGACCACTGACCTCAGCATTGAGCCCCCTTCCACTGAGCTGGAGGTCCAGGCTGTCCAGGTGGACATGACACTCCCGGAGGGCCACCTGCCCGAGGGAGCCAGCCTCAAAGGGCACCTGCCCAAGGTGCAGATGCCCAGTTTTGAGATGCCCAAAGTGGACCTCAAGGGCCCCAAGCTGGACCTGAAAGGCCCCAAGGCGGACCTGAAAGGCCCCAAGGCGGAGGTAATGACCCCTGACGTGGATGTGTCTCTGCCCAGCGTGGAGGTGGACATCCAGGCCCCAGGAGCCAAGCTGGACGGCACACGGCTGGAGGGGGAACTGTCCCTGGCTGACAAGGATGTGACCGCGAAAGACAGCAAGTTCAAAATGCCCAAGTTCAAGATGCCATCCTTCGGGGTGTCAGCCCCAGGCAAGTCCATCGAGACCTCGGTGGACGTGTGTGTGCCGAAGGTGGAGGCCGACGTGAGCCTCCCCTCCATGCAGGGGGACCTCAAGACCGTGGACCTCAGCATTCAGCCCCCATCCGCCGACCTGGAAGTCCAGGCTGTCCAGGTGGACATGACGCTCCCAGAAGGCCACTTGTCCGAAGGAGCCGGCGTCAAAGGGCACCTGCCCAAGGTGCAGATGCCCAGTTT
>NW_020265046.1:0-2017 GCF_003255815.1 Theropithecus gelada | reverse complement strand
TCAAAGGGCACCTGCCCAAGGTGCAGATGCCCAGTTTCAAGATGCCCAAAGTGGACCTCAAAGGCCCCCAGGTGGATACCAAGGGCCCCAAGCTGGACCTGAAAGGCCCCAAGGCGGAGGTGACCGCCCCCGCTGTGGAGGTGTCTCTGCCCAGTGTGGAGGTGGAAATCCAGGCCCCAGGAGCCAAGCTGGACGGCGCATGGCTAGAGGGGGAACTGTCCCTGGCCGACAAGGACGTGACCACCAAACACAGCAAGTTCAAAATGCCCAAGTTCAAGATGCCATCCTTCGGGGTGTCGGCCCCAGGCAAGTCCATTGAGGCCTCAGTGGACGTGTCTGTGCCGAAGGTGGAGGCCTATGTGAACCTCCCCTCCATGCAGGGGGAACTGAAGACCACTGACCTCAGCATTCAGCCCCCTTCCACCGAGCTGGAGGTCCAGGCTGTACAGGTGGACATGACACTCCCGGAGGGCCACTTGCCCGAGGGAGCCGGCGTCAAAGGGCACCTGCCCAAGGTGCAGATGCCCAGTTTGAAGATGCCCAAAGTGGACCTCAAAGGCCCCCAGGTGGATATCAAGGGCCCCAAGCTGGACCTGAAAGGCCCCAAGGCGGAGGTGACGGCCCCCGACGTGGAGGTGTCTCTGCCCAACGTGGAGGTGGACATCCAGGCCCCGGGAGCCAAGTTGGATGATGCCCGGCTGGAGGGGGAACTGTCCCTGGCCGACAAGGACGTGACCACCAAACACAGCAAATTCAAAATGCCCAAGTTCAAGATGCCATCCTTCGGGGTGACGGCCCCAGGCAAGTCCATCGAGGCCTCGGTGGACGTGTCTGCGCCGAAGGTGGAGGCCAACGTGAGCCTCCCCTCCATGCAGGGGGACCTCGAGACCACTGACCTCAGCATTCAGCCCCCTCCCGCCGACCTGGAAGTCCAGGCTGTCCAGGTGGACATGACGCTCCCGGAGGGCCACCTGCCCGAGGGAGCCGGCGTCAAAGGGCACCTGCCCAAGGTGGAGATGCCCAGTTTCAAGATGCCCAAAGTGGACCTCAAGGGCCCCCAGGTGGACATCAAGGGCCCCAAGCTGGACCTGAAAGGCCCCAAGGCTGAGGTGACGGCTCCCGACGTGGAGGTGTCTCTGCCCAGTGTGGAGGTGGACATCCAGGTCCCAGGAGCCAAGCTGGACCGCACACGGATGGAGGAGGACCTGTCCGTAGCCGACAAGGACTTGACCACCAAAGACAGCAAGTTCAAAATGCCCAAGCTCAAGATGCCGTCCTTCGGGGTGCCGGCCCCAGGCAAGTCCATTGAGGCCTCGATGGACGTGTCTACACCAAAGGTGGAGGCCGAACTGAGCCTCCCCTCCATTCAGGGGGACCTCAAGACCACTGACCTCAGCATTGAGCCCCCTTCCACTGAGCTGGAGGTCCAGGCTGTCCAGGTGGACATGACACTCCCGGAGGGCCACCTGCCCGAGGGAGCCAGCCTCAAAGGGCACCTGCCCAAGGTGCAGATGCCCAGTTTTGAGATGCCCAAAGTGGACCTCAAGGGCCCCAAGCTGGACCTGAAAGGCCCCAAGGCGGACCTGAAAGGCCCCAAGGCGGAGGTAATGACCCCTGACGTGGATGTGTCTCTGCCCAGCGTGGAGGTGGACATCCAGGCCCCAGGAGCCAAGCTGGACGGCACACGGCTGGAGGGGGAACTGTCCCTGGCTGACAAGGATGTGACCGCGAAAGACAGCAAGTTCAAAATGCCCAAGTTCAAGATGCCATCCTTCGGGGTGTCAGCCCCAGGCAAGTCCATCGAGACCTCGGTGGACGTGTGTGTGCCGAAGGTGGAGGCCGACGTGAGCCTCCCCTCCATGCAGGGGGACCTCAAGACCGTGGACCTCAGCATTCAGCCCCCATCCGCCGACCTGGAAGTCCAGGCTGTCCAGGTGGACATGACGCTCCCAGAAGGCCACTTGTCCGAAGGAGCCGGCGTCAAAGGGCACCTGCCCAAGGTGCAGATGCCCAGTTT
>NW_020265045.1:0-2017 GCF_003255815.1 Theropithecus gelada | reverse complement strand
GAAAGCTAACAATACTTAAATTCTATGGTACAAAGTCAATACATCTCATGTTACATGATCAAAGAATAATAGGAAGAAAGAAAGATATTTGTACACACACATAAACATATAACAAAATAAGGAGGAAATGCTTATGACAATTACAGTCCTCTGTTCTATAACTGACTACATGGTCACAGCTGGTATTTATAATAACTTTTTTCCACTACTCATTCCATATTCCCTTTACCCTCAGCAAGCACCTCAGCTGGCCATGGTTCTTTACCTGGTGATGGTGACTTAACCTTTCGTTCCTCAAAGGTCTGAGCCATGAGTAGTCCTGCCTGGATTGGGTTTTTGTACAAATGTTCCTGGCTTTGTAGTGGGGCTCAATTTACTATGGGCTTATCTGCATATAGTCCCATGGTAAGTTGAGGAAAGCAATGAATACCTATTGCT
The DNA here is from genome assembly GCF_003255815.1 of Theropithecus gelada. NCBI lineage: Eukaryota > Metazoa > Chordata > Mammalia > Primates > Cercopithecidae > Theropithecus > Theropithecus gelada. The sequence goes on along the minus strand of NW_020265045.1, from coordinate 1,579 downwards.
TTGGATGGTAAAGTCAAAAAGTCATAAGTTGAACCATCATAAGTCAGAGACTAACTGTAATTTTCTATTGACTTTAATCACAGAGCATGCTAATACTAAGACATGCTGTAAGGAATCCAGACATACTCTTCCTTACCTCCATTATGGAGTAGCAGTCCAATCTCTCCTTTATAGTCAGGATCAATCACCTCCACAAGCACAGTAACTTCCTTTACCTGTTCATTTAGAGGTCTGAGAAGCACAAAGTGGCCAGGTGGCAGTCTTCTCGTTGAATGGGATCATTGCTATGTCTTCTGGTGGAAGCATTCCTCCACTTAGACCTAAGACATTTAGGCTAGCAGAGCAAAAGGTCACAGGGACAAAGGAAAAATTTTGTTAGTGGGTCATTAGGGGTGATAGTGACTGGTGCCACTCTCATTTCCACCTCTTGATTTCTGGACCTGCAATTCCTGGCTATGGGAGAAACAGTACTAATACTGGACACTGATTCGGAGCATATACAGCTTCCTGGAGAACCTTGTCCCAGCCGAAAAAGGTAATGTCACCTACCTGGAACTGTGACTGAGTCTTCTAAAGGCCATTCCATCATCCTATCAATCCAGCTGCTTCAGGATGGTGGGGAACATGGTAAAGGTAGTGAATTTCACAAGCATGGGGCTCATTACTGCACTTCATTCAAGTGAAGCAAGTTCCTCAATCTCACAGCTGTGCTGTGTGTAATACTGTGATGTTGGATAAAGCATCTATAAATTTACAGATGGTATTTTGGCAGAAGTATTGCATGCAATGGAAGGCAAATCCATATTCAGAGTAAGAGTCTATTCCGTTAAGGACAAAATGCTGCCCTTTCCATGATGGAATGGGTCCAGTATAATCAACCAGCCGCCAGGTAGCCGGCTGGTCACCCCAGAGAATGGTGCCATATCAAGGAGTCGATGTTGGTTTCTTCTGCTGGCAGATTGGGCACTCAGTCGTGGCTCTAGGCAGGTTGGCCTTGCTGAATGAAAATTGTCGTTGTTGAGCCCATGCATAACTTTCATCCCTGTCACTATGGCCACTTCATTCAGGAGCCACTGGGCAATGACAGAAGGGGCTAAGGAAAGAGGCTGACTGATATCCACAGACAAGTCATCTAACCACTTGATTATCAAAATGCTCTGCTGAGGCCACCCTTCGATAGGCATTAATATAGAATACAAGTATCTTCACATTTTTTGCTCATTCATAGTGGTCTATCCACATACCTCTTCCCCAAATTTTCTTGTCACCAGTTTTCTAATCATGTTCCTTCCAAGTCCCTGACTATCGAGCCAAACCATGGCCACAGCCATGACTCAGTGTAGAATCACACATCCGACCATTCCTCCTTTCAAGCAAAGTGAATGACCAGGTACATCACTCAAAGTTATGCCCACTGAGAGGACTTCCTTCACCAACGTCCTTCAGGGATGATTTAATGTTTTAACTTGAGCTTCTAAGAGTTATGTTAAATCTATGGTGAATTTAAGCCTGGACTTAATGGTTAACTAGATGCGCACTAGAAGAAGACCAAATATCAAGGAGATGGAGATGTTGGACT
>NW_020265044.1:0-2017 GCF_003255815.1 Theropithecus gelada | reverse complement strand
ATCTGAGAACAGACATTTCGGATCCCTTTGAAGCCTCTAGGGCCAAAGGAAATATCCTCCAATAACAAAGAGAAAGAAGCTTTCTGAGAAACTTCTTTGTGTTCTCTGAAATCATCACATAGAGTTACAGCGTTCCCCTCAAGAAGCCTTTCGCTAAGCCTGTTCTTGTGGAATTGGCAAAGTGATATTTGGATGCCCTTAGAGGGCTATGGTGAAAAAGAAAATATCCTCAGAGAAAAACTGGAAAGAAGCTTTCTGAGAAACTGCTTTGTGATGTGTGACTTCCACTCACAGAGTTACATCTGTATTTCGTGGATCTCTTTGCTAGCGTTATTTCTGCGGAATCTGAGAACAGATACTTCGGATCCCTTTGAAGACTCTAGGGTCAAGGAAATATCCTCCGATAACAAAGAGAAAGAAGCTTTCTGAGAAACTTCTTTCTGTTCTGTGAAATCATCTCACAGAGTTACAGCTTTCCCCTCAAGAAGCCTTTCGCTGAGACAGTTCTTGTGGAATATGAAAAGTGATATTTGGAAGCCTTAGAGTGCTATGGTGAAAAAGGAAATATCCTCCGACGAAATCTGGAAAGAAGCTTTCTGAGAAACTGCTGAGTGTTCTGTAAATTCATCTCACAGAATTACATCTTTCCCCTCAAGAAGCCGCTCGGTAAGCCTGTTCTTGTGGAATTCTCAAAGTGATATTTGGAAGCCCATAGAGGGCTATGATGAAAAACAAAATATCCTCAGAGAAAAACTGGAAAGAAGCTTGCTGAGAAACTGCTTTGTGATGTGTGACTTCCACTCACGGAGTTACATCTGTAGTTCGTGGATCTCTTTGCTAGCCTTATTTCTGTGGAATCTGAGAACAGATATTTCGGATCCCTTGGAAGACTATAGGGTTAAAGGAAATATCCTCCGATAACACAGAGAAAGAAGCTTTCTGAGAAACTGCTTAGTGTTCTCTTAATTCATCTCACAGAGTTACAGCTTTCCCTTCAAGAAGACTTTCGCTAAGACAGTTCTTGGATAATTTGCAAGGTGATATGTGGAAGCCCATAGAGGGCTATGTTGAAAATGAAATATCCTCTGATGAAATCTGGAAAGAAGCTTTCTGAGAAACTGCTTAGTGTTCTGTTAATTCATCTCACAGAGTTACACCTTTCCCCGCAAAAGCCGCTCGCTAAGAGTATTCTTGTGGAATTCGCAAAGTGATATTTGGAAGCCCATAGAGGGCTATGGTGAAAAAGAACCTATCCTCAGAGAAAATCTGGAGAGAAGCTTTCTGAGAAGCTGCTTTGTGATGTGTGACTTAAACTCACAGAGTTACATATCTATTTCGTTGATCTCTTTGCTAGCCTTATTTCTGTGGATTCTGAGAATAGATATTTCGGATCCCTTTGAAGACTCTAGTTCCAAAGGAAATGTCCTCCCATAACAAAGAGAAAGAAGCTTTCTGAGAAACTGCTTTGTGTTCTGTGAAATCATCTCATAGACTTACAACTTTCCCCTCAAGAAGCCTTTGGCTAAGACAGTTCTTGTGGAATTGGCAAAGTGATATTTGGACGCCCATAGTGGTCGCTGGTGAAAAAGGAAATATCCTCCGATGAAATCTGGAAGGAAGCTTTCTGAGAAACTGCTTAGTGTTCTGTTAATTCATCTCACAGAGTTACAGCTTTCCCCGCAAAAGCTGCTCGCTAAGCCTGTTCTTGTGGAATTCCCAAAGTGATATTTGGAAGCCCATAGAGGGCTATGGTGAAAAAGGAAATATCATCAGAGAAAAACTGGAAAGAAGCTTTCTGAGGAAGTGCTTTAGGATGTGTGACTTCCACCACAGAGTTACATATGTATTTCCTTGATCCCTTTGCTACCCTTATTTCTGTGGAATTTGAGAAGAGATATTTCGGATCCCTTGGAAGACTATAGGACCAAAGGAAATATCCTCCGACAACAAAGAGAAAGAAGCTTTCTGACAAACTTCTTTGTGTTCTGTGAAATCATCTCACAGAGTTACAGCTTTC
>NW_020265043.1:0-2017 GCF_003255815.1 Theropithecus gelada | reverse complement strand
GCAGTTTCTCAGAAAACCTCTTTCCAGATTTCATCTGAGGATATTTCCTTTTACACCGTAGCCCTCTATGGGCTTCCAAATATCCCTTTGCCAATTCCTCAAGAACTGTCTTAGCGAAAGCCTTCTTGAGGGGAAAGCTGTAACTCTGTGAGATGATTTCACAGAACACAGAGAAGTTTATCAGAAAGATTCTTTCTCTTTGTGATCGGAGGATATTTCCTTTGGCCCTACAGTCTTCAAAGGGATCCGAAATATCTGTTCTCAGATTCCACAGAAATAAGGCTAGCAAAGAGATACACGAAATACAGATGTAACTCTGTGAGACGAATTAACAGAACACTCAACAGTTTCTCAGAAAGCTTCTTTCCAGATTTCATCTGAGGATATTTCCTTTTTCACCATACCCTCTATGGATTTCCAAATATCACTGTGCGAATTCCACAAGAACTGTCTTAGCGAAAGGCTTCTTGAGGCAAAAGGTGTAACTCTGTGAGATGATTTCACAGAACACAAAGAAGTTTCTCAGAAAGCTTCTTTCTCTTTGTTATCGGAGGATATTTCCTTTGGCCCTATAGTCTTCAAAGGGATCCGAAATATCTGTTTTCAGATTCCACAGAAATAAGGCTAGCAAAGAGATCCACGAAATACAGATGTAACTCTGTGAGATGAATTAACGGAACCCTCAGCTGTTTCTCAGAAAACCTCTTTCCAGATTTCGTCTGAGGATATTTCCTTTTTCGCCGTAGCCCTCTATGGGCTTCCAAATATCCCTTTGCCAATTCCTCAAGAACTGTCTTAGCGAAAGGCTTCTTGAGGGGAAAGCTGTAGCTCTGTGAGATGATTTCACAGAACAGAAAGAAGTTTATCAGAAAGATACTTTCTCTTTGTGATCGAAGGATATTTCCTTTGGCCCTATAGTCTTCAAAGGGATCCCAAATATCTGTTCTCAGATTCCACAGAAATAAGGCTAGCAAGGAGATCCACGAAATACAGATGTAACTCTGTGAGACGAATTAAGAGAACACTCAGCAGTTTCTCAGAAAGCTTCTTTCCAGATTTCATCTGAGGATATTTCCTTTTTCACCATAGCCCTCTACGGGCTTCCAATATCACTTTGCCAATTCCACAAGAACTGTATTAGCGAAAGGCTTCTTGAGGGGAAAGCTGTAACTCTGTGAGATGATTTCACAGAACACAAAGAAGTTTCTCAGAAAGCTTCTTTCTCTTTGTTATCGGAGGATATTTCCTTTGGCCCCATAGTCTTCAAAGGGATCCGAAATATCTGTTCTCAGATTCCACAGAAATAAGGCTAGCAAAGAGATCCACGAAATACAGATGTAACTCTGTGAGATGAATTAACAGAACACTCAGCAGTTTCTCAGAAAGCCTCTTTCCAGATTTCATCTGAGGATATTTCCTTTTTCACCATAGCTCTCTATGCACTTACAAATATCACTTTGCCAATTGCACAAGAACTGTCTTAGCGAAAGGCTTCTTGAGGGGAAAGCTGTAACTCTGTGAGATGATTTCACGGAACGCAAAGAAGTTTCTCAGAAAGCTTCTTTCTCTTTGTTATCGGAGGATATTTCCTTTGGCCCTATAGTCATTGAAGGGATCCGAAATATCTGTTCTTAGATTCCAGAGAAATAAGGCTAGCAAAGAGATCCACAAAATGCAGATGTAACTCTGTGAGATGAATTAACAGAACACTCAGCAGTTTCTCAGAAAGCTTCTTTCCGGATTTCATCTGAGGATATTTCCTTCTTCACCATAGCCCTCTATGGGCTTCCAAATATCACTTTGCCAATTCCAGAAAAACTGTCTTAGCGAAAGTCTTCTTGAGGGGAAAGCTGTAACTCTGTGAGATGATTTCCCAGTACACAAAGAAGTTTTTCAGAAAGCTTCTTTCTCTTTTTCATCGGAGAATAGTTCCTTTGGCCCTATAGTCTTCAAAGGGATCCGAAATATCTGTTCTCAGATTCCACAGAAATAAGGCTAGCAAACAGATCCATGAAAT
>NW_020265042.1:0-2017 GCF_003255815.1 Theropithecus gelada | reverse complement strand
ATTCTGGACATTCATAGGGTTTTTCTCAGGAATGAGCTGATGTCTTCAAATGGAACTAATACAACCGAAGGCCTTACCACAAATTTAAATTCAAAAGCCTTTTCTCCACTCTGAGCCCTCCCACATCTTCAGGAAAATTTGAAGGCTTGACCACATTTCCTGCATTCTTAAGGTTTCTCTGCAGTGTGAGCTCTTTCATGTTTATGAGGGAATGGGAAAGAGTAAATGTTTTACCACATTTCTTACATTCAAGGGGCTTTATTTATTTATTTATTTTTGAGATGGAGTCTCACTCTGTCGCCAGGCTGGAGTGCAGTGGCACAATCTCGGCTCCCTGCAACCTCCGCCTCCTGGGTTCAAGTGATTCTCCTGCCTCAGCCTCCTGAGTAGCTGGGATTACAAGCATATGCTACCACACCCAGCTATTTTTGTATTTTTATTAGAGACGAGGTTTCACCATGTTGGCCAGGATGGTCTCGATCTCCTGACCTCGTGATCCGCATGCACAGGGCCTCCCCCCAAGCCCCTGTGGCCTTTTATGTCCTTGAAAAAGAACTAAGACAACTGAAATGTGCCACCATGCCCAGCTAATTATTTTCTTTGTTTTTGTTTTGAGACAGAGTCTGCTTCTGTCGCCCAGGCTGGAGCGCAGTGGTGCGATCTCGGCTCACTGCAAGCTCCGCCTTCCAGGTTCACGCCATTCTCCTGCCTCAGCCTCCCGAGTAGCTGGCGTGAGCCACCGGGCCCGGCTTTATTTTACTTTTTGTAGAGACAGGGTTTCATCAGGATGCCCAGGTTGTTTCACATTGTTTTAATCTAGGCTGGTTATGAACTCCTGGGCTCAAGCAATACACACACCTTGGCCTCCCAAAGTGCTGGGATTATAGGCTGAGTCACTACACCCAACCTCTATATCATGACTTCTTTAGTGACGCATAAGGTAACTGGAACGAGTGTAGGCTTTACCGCATCTCTTACATTCATAGGGTTTTTCTCCAGTATGAATTCTTTCGTGGAGGTGAAGGGAACTGAGGCGACTGAAGGCTTGGTCACATTGTTTACATTCATAGGGTTTCTCTCCAGTATGAGTACTTCTATGGTTACAAAGGGAACTCAAACGACTAAAGGCTTTGCCACATTGTTTACATTCATAGGGTCTCTCTCCAGTATGAATGCTTCCATGGTCATGAAGGGAAGTGGAACAGCTGAAGGCTTTATCACATTTGGTACATCTCTCTCCAGTGTGAGTCCTTTCATGCATCTTAAAACAAGAAAATCTGAGTGTTTTCCCACATTCCTTACATTCGTAGGGTTTCTCTCCATTGTGAGTTCGTCCATGTATTAGACAAGAACCGGAAACAGTGAACGCTTTACCACATTGTTTACATTTATAGGGTTTTTCTCCTGTGTGAGTTCTCTGATGTCTTTCAACTGAATTGAGAAAATGAAAAGCTTTCCCACATATCGTACATTTATAAGCTGGATTTCCACTGTGCATTATCCTGTGTCTTCCAACACCTGGAACAGAAACAAAGAGTTTCCCACATTGTTCACATTTATATTGCTTCTCTCCATATGGTTTGTATCCTAAGTGAGCTAGGATGTGCCTATTAAGGAGGGAATGATGTACAAAGACTTTTCCATAAATACTGCATTCACATTGTTTTAATCCAGTAGAAATGTTCTCATTCAGATCAAGATTTGGAATGTGGCTGACAACTTGTCCACATTGACTACCTTCTTTGCTTTCACACAGTCTCTGTACCATATGATTTCTGTAAAAAAAATGACAAGCACATTACTATTGGTTGGTTTAATAACTTTCTACTCATTCATAGGTCTTCGACTTGCACTGCTACCAATACTAGGGAAAATGCATTTTTGTTTTGTTTTGTTTTTGTTTTTGTGCCATGACTGAATTATTTGAAAGTAAATGGGCTACTACTGAAAACACAACTACCACCTGCATGGCTATGACCAAAATAGTAACATTCATATACACAATTTTGTAGTACTA
>NW_020265041.1:0-2017 GCF_003255815.1 Theropithecus gelada | reverse complement strand
TGAATCCAGGAGTTGGTTTTTTGAAAAGATCAACAAAATTGACAGACTGCTAGCAAGACTAATAAAGAAGAAAAGAGAGAAGAATCAAATTGACGCAATAAAAAATGATAAAGGGGATATCATCACTGACCCCACAGAAATACAAACTATCATCAGAGAATACTATAAACACCTCTATGCAAATAAACTAGAAAATCTAGAAGTAATGGATAATTTCCCGGACACTTACACTCTTCCAAGACTAAACCAGGAAGAAGTTGAATCCATGAATAGACCAATAGCAGGCTCTGAAATTGAGGCAATAATTAATAGCCTACCAAGCAAAAAAAGTCCAGGACTGGATGGATTCACAGCCGAATTCTACCAGAGGTACAAGGAGGAGCTGGTACCATTCCTTCTGAAACTCTTCCAATCAATAGAAAAAGAGGGAATCCTCCCTAACTCATTTTATGAGGCCAACATCATCCTGATACCAAAGCCTGGCAGAGACACAACAAAAAAAGAGAATTTTAGACCAATATCCCTGATGAACATCAATGCAAAAATCCTCAATAAAATACTGGCAAACCAGATTCAGCAACACATCAAAAAGCTTATCCACCATGATCAAGTGGGCTTCATCCCTGGGATGCAAGGCTGGTTCAACATTCGCAAATCAATAAACATAATCCAGCATATAAACAGAACCAAAGACAAGAACCACATGATTATCTCAATAGATGCAGAAAAGGCTTTTGACAAAATTCAACAGCCCTTCATGCTAAACACTCTCAATAAATTCGGTATTGATGGAACGTACCTCAAAATAATAAGAGCCATTTATGACAAACCCACAGCCAATATCATACTGAATGGGCAAAAACTGGAAAAACTGGAAAAATTTCCTTTGAAAACTGGCACAAGACAGGGATGCCCTCTCTCACCACTCCTATTCAACATAGTGTTGGAAGTTCTGGCTAGGGCAATCAGGCAAGAGAAAGAAATCAAGGGCTTTTCAGTTAGGAAAAGAAGAAGTCAAACTGTCCCTCTTTGCAGATGACATGATTGTATATTTTCTCAGCCCAAAATCTCCTTAAGCTGATAAGCAACTTCAGCAAAGTCTCAGGATACAAAATTAATGTGCAAAAATCACAAGCATTCTTATACACCAGTAACAGATAAACAGAGAGCCAAATCATGAATGAACTTCCATTCACAATTGCTTCAAAGAGAATAAAATACCTAGGAATCCAACTCATAAGGGATGTAAAGGACCTCTCCAAGGAGAACTACAAACCACTGCTCAGTGAAATAAAAGAGGACACAAACAAATGGAAGAACATACCATGCTCATGGATAGGAAAAATCAATATCGTGAAAATGGCCATACTGCCCAAGGTAATTTATAGATTCAATGCCATCCCCATCAAGCTACCAATGAATTTCTTCACAGAATTGGAAAAAACTGCTTTAAAGTTCATATGGAACCAAAAAAGAGCCCGCATCTCCAAGACAATCCTAAGTCAAAAGAACAAAGCTGGAGGCATCACGCTACCTGACTTCAAACGATACTACACGGCTACAGTAACCAAAACAGCATGGTACTGGTACCAAAACAGAGATATAGACCAATGGAACAGAACAGAGCCCTCAGAAATAATACCACACATCTACAGCCATCTGATCTTTGACAAACCTGACAAAAACAAGAAATGGGGAAAAGATTCCCTATTTAATAAATGGTGTTGGGAAAATTGGCTAGCCATAAGTAGAAAGCTGAAACTGGATCCTTTCCTTACTCCTTATACGAAAATTAATTCAAGATGGATTAGAGACTTAAATGTTAGACCTAATACCGTAAAAATTCTAGAGGAAAACCTAGGTAGTACCATTCAGGACATAGGCATGGGCAAAGACTTCATGTCTAAAACACCAAAAGCAACGGCAGCAAAAGCCTAAATTGACAAATGGGATCTCATTAAACTAAAGACCTTCTGCACAGCAAAAGAAACTACCATCAGAGTGAACAGGCAACCTA
>NW_020265040.1:0-8296 GCF_003255815.1 Theropithecus gelada | reverse complement strand
ACGCCGGCCGGGCGCGGTGGCTCAAGCCTGTAATCCCAGCACTTTGGGAGGCCGAGATGGGCGGATCACGAGGTCAGGAGATCGAGACCATCCTGGCTAACACGGTGAAACCCCGTCTCTATTAAGAAATACAAAAAACTAGCCGGGCGCGGTAGCGGGCGTCTGTAGTCCCAGCTACTCGGGAGGCTGAGGCCGGAGAATGGCGTGAACCCGGGAGGCGGAGCTTGCAGTGAGCTGAGATCCGGCCACTGCACTCCAGCCCGGGCGACAGAGCGAGACTCCGTCTCAAAAAAAAAAAAAAAAAAAAAAAAAGTTAACGCCAGGCATGGTGGCTCATGTCTGTAATGCCGGCACTTTAGGAGCCTGAGGCAGGCCGGATCATTTGAGCTCAGGAGTTTGAGACCAGCCTGGGCAACATGGCAAAACCTCATCTCTACAAAAATACAAAAAATTAGCCGAGCGTGGTGGCTGGCACCTATGGTCCCAGCTACTCAGGAGGCTGAGGTGGGAGAATAGCTTGAGCCCAGAAGGCAGAGGCTGCAGTGAGCCAAGACTGTGCCACTGCTCTCCAGCCTGGGTGACAGAGTGAGACCCTGTGTCCAAAAACAAACAAAAAAAACCTATACCTCAAAAATCTAGCCTAGGCCAGGCACAGTGGCTCACACCTGTAATCCCAGCACCTTGGGAAGCTGAAGCAGGCAGATCACTTGAGGTCAGGAGTTCAAGACCAGCCTGGCCAACATGATGAAACCATGTCTCTCCTAAAAATACAAAAATTAGCCAGGTGTGGTAGTGGGCACCTGTAATCCCACCTGCTCAGGAGGCTGAGGCAGGAGAATCACTTAAACATGTGAGGTGGAGGTTCCAGTAAGCTGAGATCATGCCACTGCCCTCCAGCCTGGGTGACAGAGCAAGACCCTGTCTCAAAAAAATTTAGTGTCAACACTGTTTTGTTTCCTGAATAATAATAGTCTTCAAAGGGGCTTGACAGTTTTTCACTTTTGCTGACAGTCAACAGACACATCAACTTTCATAAATCATCTGGTGGTAAGAAAATCAAAGCCATCATGCACCTCTAAAACTTCAACTCCAGCCTGGCCAACATAGTGAAATCCCATCTCTACAAAAAATTTTAAGAATTAGTTGGGCATGGTGACATGCCCCTGTAGTCCCAGCTACTCAGGAGGCTGAGGCAGGAAGATTGCTACCACTGCATTCCAGCCTGGGTGACAGAGTAAGACCCTGTCTCTAAAATAAATAAATAAAAATTCAAATAACTCAGTACTGCAACAGTAAATAAGGAAAGGTTCTATTTCTCCAAGAGCTAAGTCTGCTCCTATTCCCTTCATGACACTGGGCAAACTATCTGTATTTTTGTGTTACCTATCGCTTCTCGGCCTTTTGGCCAAGATCAAGAGTAATACCCGTCCTGTCCGTTTAATGTTACCTGTCTCATTTCCCTTCCCCACAAAATAAAGGAATTTGAATGTTCTTTAAAGTCCTTCAGGTTCCAAATCTCTATAATTCTGTACAGTGTATGTGAATGTATAGTAGAAATGGGCAATATATTTTAGGAATAAAGAGAATCACAGATAAATACTTGGCACAATTGCTTATACATATTGTCTATATTTCCACGTTTGGCATAGAGAAGGAAATTGCTTACATTACTATATTTTATCTCCAAGAACCTAAAGTCTCTCTCCTTATAACTTTCCAAACCTTAATCTCAGAGGATAAATACTTTCTAAGAAAAAGATATAGTTGGTCGGGCGCAGTGGCTCATGCCTGTAATCTCAGCACTCTGGGAGGCCAAGGCAGGCGGATCACGAGGTCAAGAGATTGATACCATCCTGGCCAACATGGTGAAACCCCGTCTCTACTAAAAATACAAAAATTAGCTGGGTGTGGTGGCATGGGCCTGTAGTCCTGCCTACTCAGGAGGCTGAGGCAGGAGAATCACTTGAACCCGGCAGGCGGAGGTTGCAGTGAGCCGAGATAACGCCACTGCACTCCAGCCTGCATGACAGAGTGAGACTCCATCTCAAGAAAAAAAAAAAAAAGATATAGTTAAGTCAATATTTAGCCAATAAGATCTTAGAAAGTTTCTTAAATTTTGGTCTAAATACCTTAAACAGTTTAAATTTGTAAGTGTAAGTAACTCTGATTGTCTTCAAATAAAAGCATGATAAAAAAAACACAAGCACTGGAAGATTCGTTTCCAATGGCCTAGTCATCCAGTAAAATTTTTTAGCATCATAAGCTTTATTTCCTGTCTGACATCCTCAGGGATGTAGTTCGACAGCTCCTCTGTACAATTTCTACTGTAAGACTTCTCTGGCCTCTCTTGGCACATGTAAACTGCTGCTAGGTAATATTTCCTTTGGCAACAAATTATATACTTTATAGAAAGAGACCTTCAACTGAACCCTCACCACTCAAACCCACATTCTTCCCAAACATGTGAATCTTAAACTAAATCTTGTATAACAAGTTGGACACATGTTATTGCATTGAAATGTGAAATATTCATTAAATTCTCCTTGCTAAAAGAAGGATTCAAGTTACAATCTCTCTTAAAGAGAAATCAAAAATGGTTTTGCTAAATCATATGCTGAACTTGCATTATTTTTTTTTTCCACTTTTTTTTTTTTTTTTTTTGAGACAGGGTTTCACTGTGCGGAGGTACAATCACTGCTCACTGCAGCCTTGACCTCCTGGGCTCAAGCAATACTCCCACCTCAGCCTCCCAAGTAGCTAGGCATGTGCCACCACGCCTGGTTATTATTATTATTTTTTTTTTTAGTTTTTTGTAGCGTCAGAGTCTCATTAGGTTGCCCACAGTGGTCTTGAACTCCTGGGCTCAAGTGATCCTCCTGCCTCAGCCACCTAAAGTTCTGGGATTACAGGTGTGAGCTACCATGTCCGGCCTTAAGTTATTTTTCTTCCTTTCAATTGCCCTTGAATTACAGGCAGATACATATTCTACTAGATTTCAAGAAATAAAAACAAAATTAACTGTAATCTAGAAAAATAAATACAACAGGCCGGGCACAGTGGCTCACGCCTGTAATCCCAGCACTTTGGGAGGCCGAGGGGAGAGGATCACGAGGTCAGGAGATCGAGACCATCCTGGCCAACATGGTGAAACCCCGTCTCTACTAAAAATACAAAAATTAGCTAGGTGTGGTGGCGCGGGCCTGTAGTCCCAGCTACTCGGGAGGCTGAGGCAGGAGAATTGGTTGAACCCAGGAGGCGGACGTTGCAATTAGCCGAGATCGCGCCACTGCACTCCAGCCTGGCGACAGAGGGAGACTCCGTCTCAAAAAAAAAAAAAAAGAAAAGAAAAAGAAAAAGAAATACAACAACATAAATGGAACTTCCAAAGTTTAAGAACCAGAGCCAGGCAAGGTAGCTCATGCTTGTAATTCCAGCTATTCAGGAGGCTGAGGTGGGAGGATAACTTGAGACCAGGAATTCAGGAGCAGCCTGGGCAACATAGTGAGACTCTGTCTCTAAGAAAATTTTAAATATTACCCAGGTATGGTGGCAAGTGCCTGCAGTCCTAGTGACTTGGGAAGCTGAGGCAGGAGGATGGCCTGAGCTGGGAAGTGAGCCTGGCTGCAGTGAGTTATGACTGTGCCACTGCACTCCAGCCTCGGCAAGACAGCAAGACCCCATCTCTAAAAATAAATTTTAAAATGAGTAAATAATTTAAAGAATTATACTTTCAATTCAGCATTCCCACCTTTTTATTCAATACATATCCTAACATGTCTTTCCCTCATCAATAACCCATTACTACAGAAGTAAAATGTATGTGTTATTGACTGACAAAGCCCAAATGAACTACTGAAGCAACTACTTCAATCAAGGTTTCCATTTATCTATCTATCTATCTGTCTATATATCTATCTATTTATTTTTGAGGCAGAGTCTCACTCTGTCACCCAGGATGGAGTGCAGTGATGTGATCTCGGCTCACTGCAACCTCCACCTTCCAGGTTCAAGCAATTCTCTTGCCTCAGCCTCCCAAGTAGCTGGGATTACAGGCATGCACCACCATGCCCAGCTAATTTTTGTATTTTTTAGTAGAGATGGGGTTTCGCCATGACGGCCAGTCTAGTCTCAAACTCCTGACCTCAAGTGATCCACCCAACTTGGCCTCCCTAAGTGCTGGGATTACAGGCATGAGCCACCATGTCTGGCCCCAAGCATGCTTTAATTTAATTCAAATATCTATTTATAGGCCTTAAGACGCAGATAATAGAAAGTTTTAGTAAATATAGAATCTGCCCACTAGTTGATATTCTAGTAGAGAGGACAAAAGAGTTTACAAATTTAAATATAGATATTATGTTGGTATAACACCATTTGAAAAAGTGTAAGATTGGAAAGTTTATTCATTATAAGATGTATGACCTTGAACAGATCATTTGTCTTCATAGAAAAACATAGCTGACCAAAACTGAAACAAGTGCAAATGGAAAACCTAAACAGTCCAATATCTATTAAAGAAGTAGATCTGTAATTAAACAGTGGTCCAAATGCGAGTCTACATCTCTAAAACGTAATTTTAAAAATTAGCTAGGGATGGTGGCACACACCTATAGCCCCAGTTATTCAAGAGGCTAAGGTGGAAGGATCACTTGAGGCCAGGAGTTTAAGACCAGCCTGGGTGACTGATATGGTTTGCATCTGTGTCCCTGGCCAAATCTCATGTCGAACAGCAATCCCCAATGTTGGAGGTGGGGTCTGGTGGGAGGTAACTGGATCATGGGGGCAGTTTCTCATGATTTAAATTGGCAATAGTGAGTTCTCGTGAGATCTGGTTGCCTCCCCACTCTCTTGCTCCTGCTCCGGCCATGTAAAACCTGCCTGCTTCTCCTTCACCTTCCACCAGGATTCTAAGTTTCCCGAGGCCTCCACAGAAGCAGAAGCTGCTATGCTTCCTGTTCTGCCTGCAGAACCATGAGCCAATTAAGCCTCTTTTCTTTATAAATTTACCCAGTCTCAGGTATTTCTTTATAGCAGTATGAGAATGGACTAATATGGTCCTGCTCCTGCCATGTAAAAGGCCTGCTCCCACTTTGCCTCCACCATGAGTAAAAGCTCCCTGAGGCCTCCCCAGAAGCAGATGCTACCATGCTTCCTGAACAGCCTGTGGAACCGTGAACCAATTAAACCTCTTCTCTATAAAATAACATCAATATTACGCAAACTTTTCTAGAGAAAAAGAGAAAACATTTCCCAACCCACTATAACCTTGGATAACCATTTATAAGGAAAATCTTGATGTCCAAACCTGAAGGACAGTATGTATATAAAATATAGATGTAAAAATCCTAAAGCACATATGAGTAAATTGATTTCAGCAATATATTAAAAAAAGATCATGACTAAGTTGGGTTTATTCCAGAAATTTAAGGTTGGTTTAACATTTTTTTAAAAATCAATCAAATTAATTCAACATGTTAGGAGGAAAAAAAAGAAAGAAAAAAATTTATACTATCTTCTCATAAGATATAGAAAAAGCATTTCATAAAATTAAACATCCATTCAGAATTTTTTAAAAAGATCTCAAAGACTTCTACTTCTACCCAAAGTATAGTAATGGGGACTAGATTTACCCTCCTAGCTGGAAAAAAAGAAAAAGAAAAAAAAAGGAAAGAAAGAAAGGAAGGAAGGAAGGAAGGAAAGGGAAGGAAGGAAGGAAAGGAAAGGAAGGAAAGGAAAGAAAGGAAAGGGAAGAAGGGAAGGAAGGAAGGAAGGAAGAAAGGAAGAAAGAAAAGAAAGAAAGAAAGAAAGAAAGAAAGAAAGAAAGAAAGAAAGAGAAAGAAAGAAAGAAAGAAAGAAAGAAAGAAAGAAAGAAAGAAAGAAAGAAAGAAAGAGAAAGAAAGCAAGCAAGCAGATGAAATAGAGTAAATCAAGCTTGCCCAACCCATGAACCATGACGCACATGCAACCCAGGATGGCTTTGAATGTGGCCCGACACAAATTCGTAAGCTTCCTTAAAACATTATGAGACTTTTTTGTGTTTTGTTTTGTTGTTGTTGTTGTTGTTGTTTTAAGCTCATCAGCTACCACTAGTGTTAGCGTATTTTATTTCCTTTTCTAAATTTTTTTTTTATTATACTTTAAGTTCTAGGGTACATGTGCACAACATGCAAAGTGTTAGCGTATTTTATATGTGGCCCAAGACAACTGTTCTTCTTCCAGTGCGGCCCAGCTAAGCCAAAAGATTGGACATCCCTGGACTAAATAGTGGTTTTCAAGACATTGGACATTAGGAAACAAGGACAGTGATCTCTGAGGACAAAAGAAGGGAGGGCCTACAACTACCCCAGTTGACTGCCTTGAGAGCATTTCTAGGATGTAGCACAGGGAACGGGAACTCGGGCAGAGGCCCTGAGTTAAAAAGATGGAGCTGAATGTCTAGACAGACTAAAGCAAGGCATCTAGAGTGCACAGGACAGAATGCTGTAGAGGAGAAAGCTGCACAGAGAGAAAATATTAGAGATCTAGGAAAAGTTTCTCTCAAGTAGTCCGCCAAGTACTGATCAGTCCATGTGCAGAAGAAAACTACCAAAGAGAGAGGAAAGAACTATCTGAGAAGATTAGAGGGAACAGTGCCTGGAACTCACACACAGGTAATAATAGTGCCTGTTCCCACCAGCCAGACTTGAAAAACCTTATAATTCCCTGGTATGGCATTCAGAAGGGTCATGTCATAATAGTAGAGTTAAATGCCCTAGTGATGACAGCCCTAAGCAGTGCTCTGATCCACCTAACAAAGCTTAAAAGTATGACCTTAAAGAACAGAAATATTTCCAAATAATTTAACTGCGTGTCAAGAAAAGTCTCAAGAAATTTATACAAAAGAAAAAAAACTCAAGTATCTTTACAATGTCTACCATCTACTCAAAGATAACCAGACATGGAAAGAAGAAAATATGAGAAAAATCAACCGATCAAAATCAATCCAGAACAGGACTGGCATTAAAATAGTTACTATAACTATAAGGGCAAGGCAACTCTTCTTGTAACTGGCCAGATAATAAATATTTTAAGCTTTGTGAGCCATATAGTCTCTGTCGTAACTGCAACACTGCTGTTGGGAAAAGTCTTAAACAGGCTTGTCACATGACAAACAGGATGAATAAATAATCCATATACATATACAATGGTGTCTGATGTCATCAATCATCACAGGAATGAAAATTAAAACCACATTGTGCCCCAGTAGCAACAAACACACCTAACACCTAGCTCTTGGCTTCTAACACCATTCTCCAATAAAAGGAATCGGGAATCCTTGGAGAAAATCTGATTCTATGACTGAGGAAATACACAGGATGAACCTGGAGCATCTTGTAGTGCCAGAAAGGGAAGGAAATACTTAAAAAACAAACAAAACTAAACAAAGCCATCACGATAGTGGTATGTCAAAGGGACTTATCAGCCAACTGAAAAGAGCTCCCAATGACCAAAGCTGGAACAATTTGAGCAAGAAAATAAAGTAGTACTGGATTATAAACCAAAGTATGAAACAAATATCCATGAGTCCAATTATATATGACTGAATACACAGACGAATCTTAAAGGAAGAAAAACTTAATTTATGTAGGTATTTTATCTTCAAGGAAGTTGAACACAACCTTCACTCTTTTAAGTGTGCACTGTGCAATGACTTCCTTCCAAAGAGTACAGTATGAAAAGAGTGAATAAAGTAGTAACTTAACAATGAAGAAATCTGACAAGCCCTATCTTAGACAGGTAATCAAGTTTATTGTCAACAGAAATAAGTCATGCAGAATAGCATGCACCCTTGATACAATGTGATGAGAAATGCATTTTACCTGTGATTTTCCTCCCTAAAAATCCAATCTAATCATGAGGAAAACACCACACAAATCCCAGTTGAGACATTCTACAAAATATTTGACCAATACCCCTCAACATTTTCAAAGTCATCAAATGTAAGAGAGGTCTGAGAAACTAACTGACAAGAGGACCCTGAGGAAATGAGATAACTAACTGTAATGTGGTATCCTGGATGCAACAGAAAGAGGATATTAAGTAAAGACTAAACAAAGTAGAAAAAGTATGAATTTTAGTTAAAAATTTAAAAAAAGTGGCCGGGCGTGGTGGCTGAAGCCTGTAATCCCAGCACTTTGGGAGGCCGAGACGGGCGGATCACGAGGTCAGGAGATCAAGACCATCCTGGCTAACATGGTGAAACCCCGTCTCTACTAAAAAATACAAAAAACGGCCGGGCGCGGTGGCTCAAGCCTGT
>NW_020265039.1:0-14603 GCF_003255815.1 Theropithecus gelada | reverse complement strand
ACTCGTCATTTACATCAGGTATAACTCCCAATGCAATCCCTCCCCCCGCCCCCCTCCCCATGATAGGCCCCGGTGTGTGATGTTCCCCTTCCCGAGTCCAAGTGATCTCATTGTTCAGTTCCCACCTATGAGTGAGAACATGCGGTATTTGGTTTTCTGTTCTTGTGATAGTTTGCTAAGAATGATGGATTCCAGCTGCATCCATGTCCCTACAAAGGACACAAACTCATCCTTTTTTATGGCTGCATAGTATTCCATGGTGTATATATGCCACATTTTCTTAATCCAATCTGTCACTGATGGACATTTGGGTTGATTCCAAGTCTTTGCTATTGTGAATAGTGCTGCAATAAACATACGTGTGCATGTGTCTTTATAGCAGCATAATTTATAATCCTTTGGGTATATCCCCAGTAATGGGATGGCTGGGTCATATGGTACATCTAGTTCTAGATCCTTGAGGAATCGCCATACTGTTTTCCATAATGGTTGAACTAGTTTACAATCCCACCAACAGTGTAAAAGTGTTCCTATTTCTCCACATCCTCTCCAGCACCTGTTGTTTCCTGACTTTTGAATGATCGCCATTCTAACTGGTGTGAGATGGTATCTCATTGTGGTTTTGATTTGCATTTCTCTGATGGCCAGTGATGATGAGCATTTTTTCATGTGTTTGTTGGCTGTATGAATGTCTTCTTTTGAGAAATGTCTATTCATATCCTTTGCCCACTTTTTGATGGGGTTGTTTGTTTTTTTCTTGTAAATTTGTTGGAGTTCTTTGTAGGTTCTGGATATTAGCCCTTTGTCAGATGAGTAGATTGCAAAAATTTTCTCCCATTCTGTAGGTTGCCTGTTCACTCTGATGGTAGTTTCTTTTGCTGTGCAGAAGCTCTTTAGTTTAATGAGATCCCATTTGTCAATTTTGGCTTTTGCTGCCGTTGCTTTTGGTGTTTTAGACATGAAGTCTTTGCCCATGCCTATGTCCTGAATGGTACTACCTAGATTTTCCTCTAGGATTTTTATGGTATTAGGTCTAACATTTAAGTCTCTAATCCATCTTGAATTAATTTTCGTATAAGGAGTAAGGAAAGGATCCAGTTTCAGCTTTCTACTTATGGCTAGCCAATTTTCCCAGCACCATTTATTAAATAGGGAATCCTTTCCCCATTTCTTGTTTCTCTCAGGTTTGTCAAAGATCAGATGGCTGTAGATGTGTGGTATTATTTCTGAGGACTCTGTTCTGTTCCATTGGTCTATATCTCTGTTTTGGTACCAGTACCATGCTGTTTTGGTTACTGTAGCCTTGTAGTATAGTTTGAAGTCAGGTAGCGTGATGCCTCCAGCTTTGTTCTTTTGACTTAGGATTGTCTTGGAGATGCGGGCTCTTTTTTGGTTCCATATGAACTTTAAAGCAGTTTTTTCCAATTCTGTGAAGAAACTCATTGGTAGCTTGATGGGGATGGCATTGAATCTATAAATTACCTTGGGCGGTATGGCCATTTTCACGATATTGATTCTTCCTATCCATGAGCATGGTATGTTCTTCCATTTGTTTGTGTCCTCTTTTATTTCACTGAGCAGTGGTTTGTAGTTCTCCTTGAAGAGGTCCTTTACATCCCTTGTAAGTTGGATTCCTAGGTATTTGATTCTCTTTGAAGCAATTGTGAATGGAAGTTCATTCATGATTTGGCTCTCTGTTTGTCTGTTACTAGTGTATAAGAATGCTTGTGATTTTTGCACATTAATTTTGTATCCTGAGACTTTGCTGAAGTTGCTTATCAGCTTAAGGAGATTTTGGGCTGAGACAATGGGGTTTTCTAAATATACAATCATGTCATCTGCAAAGAGGGACAATTTGACTTCTTCTTTTCCTAACTGAATACCCTTGATTTCTTTCTCTTGCCTGATTGCCCTAGCCAGAACTTCCAACACTATGTTGAATAGGAGTGGTGAGAGAGGGCATCCCTGTCTTGTGCCAGTTTTCAAAGGGAATTTTTCCAGTTTTTGCCCATTCAATATGATATTGGCTGTGGGTTTGTCATAAATAGCTCTTATTATTTTGAGGTATGTTCCATCAATACCGAATTTATTGAGCGTTTTTAGCATGAAGGGCTGTTGAATTTTGTCAAAAGCCTTTTCTGCATCTATTGAAATAATCATGTGGTTCTTGTCTTTGGTTCTGTTTATATGCTGGATTATGTTTATTGATTTGCGAATGTTGAACCAGCCTTGCATCCCAGGGATGAAGCCCACTTGATCATGGTGGATAAGCTTTTTGATGTGTTGCTGAATCCGGTTTGCCAGTATTTTATTGAGGATTTTTGCATCGATGTTCATCAGGGATATTGGTCTAAAATTCTCTTTTTTTGTTGTATCTCTGCCAGGCTTTGGTATCAGGATGATGTTGGCCTCATAAAATGAGTTAGGGAGGATTCCCTCTTTTTCTATTGATTGGAATAGTTTCAGAAGGAATGGTACCAACTCCTCCTTGTACCTCTGGTAGAATTCAGCTGTGAATCCATCTGGTCCTGGACTTTTTTTGGTTGGTAGGCTGTTAATTGTTGCCTCAATTTCAGAGCCTGCTATTGGTCTATTCAGGGATTCAACTTCTTCCTGGTTTAGTCTTGGAAGAGTGTAAGTGTCCAGGAAATTATCCATTTCTTCTAGATTTTCCAGTTTATTTGCGTAGAGGTGTTTATAGTATTCTCTGATGGTAGTTTGTATTTCTGTGGGGTCGGTGGTGATATCCCCTTTTTCATTTTTAATTGCGTCGATTTGATTCTTCTCTCTTTTCTTCTTTATTAGTCTTGCTAGTGGTCTGTCAATTTTGTTGATCTTTTCAAAAAACCAACTCCTGGATTCATTGATTTTTTGGAGGGTTTTTTGTGTCTCTATCTCCTTCAATTCTGCTCTGATCTTAGTTATTTCTAGCCTTCTGCTAGCTTTCGAATGTGTTTGCTCTTGCTTCTCTAGTTCTTTTAATTGCGATGTTAGAGTGTCAATTTTAGATCTTTCCTGCTTTCTCTTGTGGGCATTTAGTGCTATAAATTTCCCTCTACACACTGCTTTAAATGTGTCCCAGAGATTCTGGTATGTTGTATCTTTGTTCTCATTGGTTTCAAAGAACATCTTTATTTCTGCCTTCATTTCGTTATGTACCCAGTAGTCATTCAGGAGCAGGTTGTTCAGTTTCCATGTAGTTGAGCGGTTTTGATTGAGTTTCTTAGTCCTGAGTTCTAGTTTGATTGCACTGTGGTCTGAGAGACAGTTTGTTATAATTTCTGTTCTTGTACATTTGCTGAGGAGTGCTTTACTTCCAATTACGTGGTCAATTTTGGAATAAGTACGATGTGGTGCTGAGAAGAATGTATATTCTGTTGATTTGGGGTGGAGAGTTCTATAGATGTCTATTAGGTCTGCTTGCTGCAGAGATGAGTTCAATTCCTGGATATCCTTGTTAACTTTCTGTCTCGTTGATCTGTCTAATGTTGACAATGGAGTGTTGAAGTCTCCCATTATTATTGTATGGGAGTCTAAGTCTCTTTGTAAGTCTCTAAGGACTTGCTTTATGAATCTGGGTGCTCCTGTATTGGGTGCATGTATATTTAGGATAGTTAGCTCTTCCTGTTGAATTGATCCCTTTACCATTATGTAATGGCCTTCTTTGTCTCTTTTGATCTTTGATGGTTTAAAGTCTGTTTTATCAGAGACTAGTATTGCAACCCCCGCTTTTTTTTGTTCTCCATTTGCTTGGTAAATCTTCCTCCATCCCTTTATTTTGAGCCTATGTATGTCTCTGCGTGTGAGATGGGTCTCCTGAATACAGCAGACTGATGGGTCTTGACTCTTTATCCAGTTTGCCAGTCTGTGTCTCTTAATTGGAGCATTTAGTCCATTTACATTTAAGGTTAAGATTGTTATGTGTGAACTTGATCCTGCCATTATGATATTAACTGGTTATTTTGCTCATTAGTTGATGCAGTTTCTTCCTAGCCTCGATGGTCTTTACATTTTGGCATGTTTTTGAGATGGCTGGTACCGGTTGTTCCTTTCCATGTTGAGTGCTTCCTTCAGGGTCTCTTGTAAGGCAGGCCTAGTGGTGACAAAATCTCTAAGCATTTGCTTATCTGTAAAGGATTTTATTTCTCCTTCACTTATGAAACTTAGTTTGGCTGGATATGAAATTCTGGGTTTAAAATTCTTTTCTTTAAGAATGTTGAAAAAATATGGAACGCTTCACGAATTTGCGTGTCATCCTTGCGCAGGGGCCATGCTAATCTTCTCTGTATCGTTCCAATTTTAGTATATGTGCTGCCGAAGCGAGCACCAGACTTCCCATTTTAACACGAGGTTCAGTTTAGAAAGATAGAGTGAGTTCAGGACTCTCAGAAGAAAGCTCTGAAGCCAAGTGCAATGACTACTGCTAAACCGGGGAAGGACAGGGGAGTAACAAGGAAGTTCCATCCCGTTTCTACTGCCCTTTCCTCCTTCTTCCCGCTTGCTGCACCTTGTTCCTCTTCTTAGTCCCTGTTGAGACCAGTTCATATGCCTGTAACCCGAAGGAAGTATGCATAAGGCCTGGTCATTTGTGAAACCCACCTCATAGATATTCAACGCATTTGGACTTGTCTCTTCTGTTGCTCCTGGAAACAACATGGGACAAATGTCTACACAACTCAGTGCTACAGGATGGGGAATTGACCGTGGATCTTCATATGAAGAGCATCAGTGGAGCCCCCACCTTCAATGTCATTGTTGCCATAACTGCCAAGATGCTAGGCCTGCTGATGGGCAAAGAAGGTGTCCACGGCAGTTTCATCAACAATGTTATGAAATGGCCTCCCACCTTCAGCGTTCCCAGTACCGACCTCCTTTGATCCTTCCCTTCCACTGCTTCCCACAGCTTTGCCCCCCTTTCCTTCTCATACACACACCATTTTAATTTCGGGAGCCATTATTCCATACACCTTATTGTTGCCAAAACCACATGGGCTGGGGGCCAGGGATAGATGGAGAGACACCTTCTCCTACCCATACCCCTCTTGTGTGTGGTTGGAAAACTTTTTTGTTTTGAGGGATTTTATATAAATAAAAAATATTCCACCAAAAAAAAAAAATGTCTACACAACTACTCCAAGCAGGCTATTCCATCTGTCTCCCATCCACAGACCCTGACATTCCATCTCTTCTGAGAATCCTAAGTAACCTTCCCCCATGGCTTCAGCCCATCTCCCTAAGAGGGCATGGGTTTCAGACTTGTAAGATTCAGGTGAACCTGCTTGCAAAACTGCAGTAATTTATTCATTCATTTTAACTCTTCTAAAGGTCTTTGAGTTTGAAGTACCTAACAATGTGCTAGATCTAAGGCTCTTAAGAAATGTTTCTCTACCTGAAGACAGCAACTTCTGGTCCCAGTAGTAACCAATCCTTGTCCTTATTTCCAGGCCTGCAGCAGCCCAATGAAAAATTTTATAAATCTACCAGCAAATTAAAACCAATACGTTGCACACTAAATATCCAATTGTTCATTGTTTTAGCATCCTCTTTACTCTCAAAAGTATCCATGATTAGATGATAAATTATACGGTCAGGTTCTTAGCCTTGCAACAATTTGAACCCATCTTTGTTCCACTGAAACGATTCTTGCTGAGCGATTAATGACATCTGTGTTGCCAAATCTCAAATGTACTTTCCTGTCCTTATTTTTCTTGACCTCCCTGAAGCATTCAGTACTGTTGTGAATTTTCTTTTTGACATACAGTCTCTTCTTATGATTTCTATTATATAACATTTATTTAGTTTTATTTCTACCCCTCTGACTGACCTCACAATATTCTATCCTTAACCATGTTATACAATCTTTTTTTTATTATTGTAAGAGACACATAACACAAAATTTACCATCCTAACCATTTTAAATGTACAGTGCAGGAGTATTAACTTTATGTTTTCCTCTTGTTATTGATTGGAGTTTCATTTCATTATGGTAGGAAAAGATACTTGGTATAATTTTAATATTCATAAATTTGTTAAGGGTTGTTTTGTGGCCTAACATGTAATTTATCCTGAGTAATGTTCCGTGTGCTTTGAAAACAATATGTATTCTGCTACTGTTGAGTAGAATGTTCTGCATTATATCTCTTAGTTCTCATTAGTCTCTTTCAAGTCCTCTCTTTCCTTATTGGTCTCTCTTCTGGTTGTTACATACATTACTAAGTGTGGGATATTGAAATCTCCTAATATTGTGGTATTACAGTTTATTTCTCCCTTCAGATTTATAAATAATTGTTATCCATTTAGGTGCTCTGATGTTGGGTACATATATATTTTAATTATTATATCTTCCTGGTGAATTGATCCTTTTATTATAAATGTCCCTCCCTGTTTCTTATTACAGTTTTTAACTTAAAGTATATTTTATGTGTTATAAATATGGACACTCTTGCTTTTTGGGGGTTATCGTTTGCATAGAATATCTTTTTTCATGTTTTCACTTCTAGCCTATATGTGTTTTAACATCTCAAATGGATTTGTGTAGACAGCGTAAATTGCCTTTTGTTTTGTTTTGACTGCTTTTTATCCATTCAATCACTCTGTGAATTTTATTAGTTCAATCCATTTACATTCAGAGTAATTACTGATAAGGAAGGGCTTACTATTTTCATTTTGTTAGTTGCTTTCTATGTGTCTTACAGTTATTTTTTTCTCTTTTCCCCTCATGCCGTCTTTCTTTGTATTTCATTGATTTTTTAAAAATTGATATGTTTGTATTTATTTATCTTTCTTTTGTGTATTTTCTATAGGTATTTTCTTTTTGGTTACCATGTGGATTACAGAAAACATCTTATATGTAGTAACCATATATTTTTGACTGATAACAACCTCAATCATATACAGAAAGTATTTTTTTTACATTTTCCCCACTTCTTCATGTTATTAATTTAACAAATAATTATTATTAATTATGAATTTTTTAAAGAAAGTAAAGTACGCTTAGAGGAGGACCAACAGGCAACAGGAAAGATCCAAGTGCCTTCACAAATTATATCATATCATATTTTTATTCATTAGCATAGTTTTATTGTTGTGATTTTTCTTTCCTTTATCTTTTAAATTTTATTCCTGCTTTAAAAAAGACTAATATGCTACCATTACAGTATTACAGGATTTTGTATAGATATACATAAAATTTTGTGTATATCTGTTTTTGTGTGCTTTCACGTTGTTGTCTAGTATCCTGTCATTTTAAATTGAAGAACCTTTTTAGCATTTTTTTTTTTGTAAGGCAATACTAGTAATGATGAATTCCCTTAGTGCTTGTTATCTAGGAACGTCTATTTCCTTTTCATTTTAGATGAATAGTTTCAATGGATGTAGTATTCTTGATGGGCAATGTGTGTGTATACGAGTGTGTGTTACTTTTGCACTTTGAATATATTCCTAAGTCTCTTCTGGCCTGTGATATTTCTGCTGAGTGATCTACTGATAATCTTGTGGGAGTTCCTTGGTATATGACAAATCACATGTTTCTTACTGCCTTCAAGATTCTCTCTAGCTTTTGAAAGTTTGAGTGCAATGTGTCACAGTTTAGATCTCTTTAGATTCATTCTAGTTGAATACCTTTTCATCTTTTTTTTTTTTTTAATTGTCTCACTCTGCTGCCCAGGCTGGAGTGCAGTGGTGCCATCTTAGGTCACTGCAACCTCATCCTCCCAGGTTCAAGCAATTCTCGTGCCTCCCCTACCCAAGTAGCTGAGATTACAGGCACACTGAGCTTCTTAAATTTGATTGTCCATTTCCTTCCTTAGATTGAGAAAATGTGGGGCTATTACTTTTACAAGTAAACTGTCTCTTTCTTTTTTTTCTTCTGGGACTTTCATAATCTGTATATTGGTCTACTTTGCTATACTGTATAAGTTCTTTAGACTTCCTTTTCTTTATTCTTATTTTGCTTTTCTAAGTCAATGATATAAAATGACATGTCTTCATGTTTGCTTATTCTTTTCTTCTGCTTAAGTCTGATGTTAAACACCTCTGCTGAAGTTTTCAGCTCAGTTATTGTGTTCTTCAGCTCCAGAATTTCTATGTGAAAGGTTTTTTGTTTTATATAGTTTTACCTCACTGTTGATATTCTTACTTTCTTCATGCACCACTTTTCAAATATTGTATAATTGTCTATCTGCATTCTTTTGTAGTTCACTGAGCTCCCTTAAGATGATTATTTTCAATTCTTTGTCAAATAGTTCTTACATCTTTTTTTCTTGAGAGTCGGTTTCTGGAAATATAATTTAGTTCTTTGACTGGGCCAAAATTTCCTGTTTCTTTATTTCTCCTCCTCCTCCTCCTCCTTCTTCTTCTTCTTCGATTTGGACATTGGGAAAAAAAGTCATCTCTCTGTCTTTGTAGACTTACTTCACCCAGAGAAACATGTTTACCAATCTTCCCAGCTAGATATTCTGAGACCTCTCAAATCTCTTCTGGAGATGCATGTTTTCTAGCCTTGTGCGTGAATTTTTTTTTCATTACAGGGGTTTACCAGTTTATTCTCCATGAGACCAAAATCTCTTGCTGCCTCTGGTGTTCTTTTGTGGTACTGATGCTTCTCTGGTGCTGCAGCAATCCACTGAGCTCTCCCTTCTTTTCTGTGGCTCCCAGGCATCCAAAATATATGAGTTTCCATAGTGCTCAAGTCAGGGGAATCAGAAGCTAGTTCCTCAAGTATTCTTTTGAAAAAGTAAACATAAATTGTCATATGTTTCACTCATTCTTTCCCTTTCAAAGGAGAAACTGTATGTTGGGTGTTTTCTTCCAATTGCACCAAGCTCTGCTAGCTTGAAGGGATAGCTTTTGAGAGTAAAATACAATAGAGATTCTTAGACATTTTAATGCAGCTTTCATTGATTTTGAACTTAACTGTGGTACTATTACTTCTTAACTATCTCTTGAGTTTTCATAATGTCTTTTTGGATTATATATTGTTGTTAATTTAGTGTCTCTGTAGGAAATCTATGAGCATGGTTTTGTTTCTCACTGCCACCAAAAATCTCAATACCAGTATAAAATTATTGTTGTCTTAGTCCACTCAGGTTGCTATAACAAAATACTATAAACTGGGTGACTTATAAACAACAGAAATTTATTTATCCAGTTTTGGAGGCTGGAAATCAAACATCAAAGTACTGGCAGATTTCATATCTGATGAAGGCCCATTTCCTGAATAATAGTTGGTACCTTCTCGCTATGTCCTCACATAATGGAAAGGTCAAATAAGCTCCCTTGAGTCTTTTATGTAAGAGAATTAATACCATTTATAAGGGCTCTACCCTTATTATCTAATCACCTCACAAAAGTATCACTTCTTAATATTACCTTGAGTTAGAATTTCTACATATGAATTTGGGAGTTACAATCATTTGGGGGGACATTGTGATTGTCATTATCTTAAACAATCATGACCATGTTTTGAATATATATGTCCCATACATTGTATTGGAATTATCTCACACATTTTACCAAATCCTCGCAATTACAGTTTGAATAATTGTTACGATTATTACCTCCACTTTACAAATGAAGAATTCAATGGAGAGACAATACATAATTTGATTAAAGGCAAACAGATAAGAGATTAAAGAACAATATTTTTTCCCTAACTTCAGAAAAAAAATATATGACTCCTCTAATACATTCTGTTTTCTCAAGTGAAACATGGCAGGCACCCTTCTCTTTTTCGGGCACTTCTGGTCTCTTTAAGGAACTATCACCAGGGTGCTCCACATGTAAACACATGTAAACACACACATATACATGCATAGACACACACACACTGCAATGCACGACCCTGACTGAAAACCAAAAACAAAAAAAGAACAAAACAAAAACTCTACCTATAGTAAAATCATGTCAATGGAGGAGAAAGCAGTGAGATGCCAAGAGGCATCTGTTTTTTGGCAATTACTTCTTTAGTGAAATTGGAGTTTCCACCTTGGAAATCTGACTCATCACAAGATGACAATGAAACTCATGTCTTATGCTTTTAATATATATTTAACTTTCAGGCTGGTTAAAAGGGTCTGGAGGGGACAAGAGATATAACAGACTACGATATTTCAATGGCAAGGTGATCACATTGGGATGCAATCTTGTCTCCCCAGAGAAACTGCAAGTTGTCAAATATTGTTTTTGCTTAAGTATTTTTTATTGGTTTCACGACTTGAATTTCCATATGGAAATACTTTTAAAACATGATACATTTTATCTCTCAGATTTGTTTTAATGCCAATTACATCATTATTATTGTTACCAAGTTTTAGATCTCTAGTGACCCCAATTGTTCAAACTTAACACATAATGCCCAATTCTAAATTTTTGATGTGCTTTGTATAATTCGTTTTCTATGAAACCTGAAGGGTTTTCTTTCTGTGTTCCCATAATTTTGTCTCCAAGTGCTGATTTATTTTTGCAATTAAAATGAGCCCAAAATAGGTAGCAGGCTTCTCAACAGGGGTTAGTTAGAGAAAAGGCTCAGTAACTTTACATCCACCCAAAAGCAGCACTTTTGGTATTGAGACACATCTGGTAACAGAATCTTGCCCAGGCTGAGATCCCAAGGGTTCCAAGTATTTAAAAGGTGCTTAATATGCTCTACTGAGGTGTGGAACAGATGCTGAAAGCTCACAGAATCCAGGAGGTTTGTTTACATGAACTGGCCATATTGTTACACATCTTCCTATTTAAGAAATAAAATACAAACCTGTTTAAACCTTGATTGTGTTTATGAATAAATATACATTGGGTATTCAAAGATGGTCGAGTAATAAAGATGAATTATTTGAGGAATATGTGTAGCAGATGACTTCATGAATTATCAAAGTAAGATACAAATGTGAAATTTACTGATATTTATTTTTAAGTGTACACGTGAAATGCACATTAGATACATTATCTTTTGTTCTAATAATGAATAATTGCCAAAATTCATTTCCCCATGTAGAAGTTTCCCTTCATTCACCAAAGGGCTAATTCCTCTGATGCACAATCAGTCTACCACCAGTGGATGTATTGATATATTACTCCAAACTGCAGCATGCTACCAATATTTCCTTACTTTTCTGAATTCACAAATTATTTAATTATTTCACTTTCTGCATGCTTTTCTGTACTAGCAACAGCATCATTTTTTTAATGACTATAACATTCATGCAATTTCACCTGGTACTCTGACTCATCAGGTCTTCAAACTCTTCAAGTCTACTTTCCATCTCTGAGATGTTAATCTCCATTATCTTGTTTTCTGAACATAATATCTTATCTTTAAATCTCACTTATGATTTTATCCAAACTCCAACATATTCTCAGTCATATAGTGGTATGAGGCTGAGTGATCCAACTGCTTTTCACTACTAGCGTCTTTTTGGTGTTATCATTTCCCATCTAATCTAACTTAGATTCAATAGTCTGATGCCAGTGCTTCTTTTTGTAGAGTCTGAACACCTTCGAATGACATGTATGACCAAAATTAAGTCTAGTAAAACTGACTAATCTAGCCTCATACAAACTTAACTGTTGAATGAGATTACTATATTTTTATATAACTAATCTATATTATTATATAATATATAACATACATTACATATATTACCATATATGATATTATATATTTATATATAGTAAGATATAAATATGTTAAGTGTAGATGTAAATTTAAGTTTATATATATAAATAAATAAAATCTGTCAATCTGAACTAACTTTAAGATAACAAATCTTAAGTGTGCCTTAGCACTGCCTAATGATGTCTCAATATTTTTCTGGTTATTTCTATTTGCAATGATCTGAGATGATTATTTTATATACAACCTAAATACAACTTCCTCCTTGCATAGTCTCAGCTAATGCCTCACTGTAAATTCACTGGAAAAATAGAAATCATCAAATGCATATGAGTTATTTTTCTATTACCAATTATATCAATGTATTTAAGTGCATGCACGCACACATACGTAAACTCACAAACACTTCTCTTCCTCATGTTACACTGGATGTACTACCATAGTGCCTTTCTAAGTTCAAAACTTCCATTTGCATACCGGACTCCATTGACTCTCACCATCTAAAAAATTCCTTCTCCAAAGAGTCTTATATATACCTGCATTACTAATGTATTCCTCTCTTTATCCAATCATTAAGAAGAAAACATGCTAAGAAACTTTCATTTCTGAGATTGTAGAATTTACATTAAAAATACCTCTTGATTTTAGAAAAAGTATCTGATAGAAATTGTGGGCATGATTTAGCAGGGATATTTCTACAAGTATGATCGTGTTGATAAAATATTAAGAAAGGTTCCCCAGGCATGCAACATGAAGAAAGAGTACAAAATCCTACTGACATGTTGACATCACATGTATGGCTGCTCTGAAGGTATCTGCATATCTCATTAACTTAGATATATTGAGTTTGAATGGATTCCTGGAGACTAAAACATAAAAATTTCTTGCTTTATTATTTATTTTAAATATATATTTTGCATTACAACAGTATGTGTATATTATTTAGAAATTTAAAAATATATTAAAGGCTATAATGGAGAGTGATATAGAACATAGAAAGAGAATAAATCCAGAACCTTCAGAAGTCTGTAGTCTATATCCTCAGTGAAAAATCAGATTAGAAGAAAAAAAAGAATTGCTAGCTCTGCTCTTTGTGGGACAATGTGCCCTCTGAAGATTCATACACATAGTCAAAATCCAAAAAATTAATTTAAAATGCTCACGGATTTGTGCTGCCCTAGAACTGCAAACCAAACGCAAATACTCTTTGTCAGTATGTATTTTCACATACCATTCCCACAAAGTCTGCTGTTTGAAAATGAGTACATTATCCAAAATTATGAAACACAAAAAGAAAAACATACTGCTGTAAGTGAGAGTCTGAAGAATATAGTCAAAGGAGTATATATATTGAATAATGTATAAGTTCAAATGTTTTGAAAAGTAAAATAAAAAGTTGAATATATGATCCGGGTACAAGATGTTAGCCTAATACATAAAGGCAAATATTAGACATTAAAATTACACTGGAACGGTGAATCAGCAACTTAGACAAAGTCAAAATAAAATTTTGTAGAAACAGATACACACACACAAACAAATTAAATTTAACATAAGAAACAGAAGCAAAGCAAGAAAAAGGAGGAGATAAAAATTAAAAGAAAGTAATGGAAATTTAAGGAATGTTCTGAAAATGTTACAGAAGTAAAGAAGAAAAATACTGATACTCAGATTTAGAAATTATCAAAAATTATGCACAATAAATAAAAATAATTTCATCTCTAAATACATCGTGGTGAAAAGAACAAGAAATAATTCAATTTTAAATCAGCCAAAGAGGAAACACGGATTATTTGCCAAGGAACAGAACTTTGATTGACAGTACCCTTCCCAACAGCAAAAATAAAGTCACAAGACACAAAAACAATAAATTTTTTCAATGTACAGAGAAAAATAATTATCAAACCAAAATTGTTTAATCAACCAAATGAGTATTTAATAATTAAGTAAATTAAAAACATTTTCAATATATACACACACTCAAGCACACACACAACACACACTCACACTCCAAAACAGTTTACCAGCAAAAGAGTCTCACTAAAGAACATGCCTATGTCACATAATTTTTAAAAATTCTCAGAAAACAGACTTTTGTTTATCTGACAATATCTTGTTTGCAGGCTCATTACTGACCTAATCTTCTGTGTGCACTGTTTGTTTATAATGTCTCCTACCTTTGTAGATATATATGGATTCCAGAGTAGTTCTTCCAGGTTGAAGCATGTAGAAATCACGGCAGGAAATTTCATTATTCCTCTAGCGGCACATTTCAGTTCACTCATGTTATTGCCAGCATTGAATCACACCGCTGTACGTTTATGGAGTGGGAAGGTGATATAAAGTAGTGACTGGATTACCATTTCTCAGGTACGACATAATTATAATGGAAGTGGAGAACAGGTTTTAGTTACTAGCTTAGCTTTCTCCACCATTACAGCTCAATATGATCCTTTCCCATGTAATCTTTTTCTGAAGGACAGCTTTGCTCATATTGTATTGCTCACCAGTTAAAAATTTAATAATATTGTGATCGCAGCCAAATCATTTTATATCAGAAAGGGACTTTAGTAAACATGTATCTATATTTTCATAGATTTGTTTGTCTCTTTGTCCTTTTCCGAACTCCTACTAAGGACCAAACATTAAATACAAAGCAGTGACCAAAGAGCAATGGTACTTACCCTAAAAGGTTTAAGCCTAAAGGGCAAGATGGGGATGAGAAAAACAAGCTTGTGTAATAGTCTCACTAATTAAGACATTACTTCTAACTTCCATTTTATATATATATACACACACATAGACACACACACACATATATGTGTATGCTATATATATAATGCTATATATTATATATATAATGTTATATATATGTGCTAGGAACATATATATTCTTGGGTGTATATATACACACACAAGACTTTTTAAAATATGGGGAGGGGGGAGGGGGGAGGGATTGCATTGGGAGTTATACCTGATGTAAATGACGAGT
>NW_020265038.1:0-2019 GCF_003255815.1 Theropithecus gelada | reverse complement strand
CCTTTTTCACCATAGCCCTCTATGGCTTCCAAATATCACTTTGCCAATTCCACAAGAACTGTCTTAGCGAAAGGCCTCTTGGGGGGAAAGCTGTAACTCTGTGAGATGATTTCACTGAACACAAAGAAGTTTCTCAGAGGGCTTCTTTCTCTTTGTTATCGGAGGTTATTTCCCTTGGCCCTATAGATTTCAAAGGGATCCGAAATATCTGTTCTCAGATTCCACAGAAATAAGGCTAGCAAAGAGATCCACGAAGTGCAGATGTAACTGTGGGAGATGAATTTTCAGGATACTCAGCAGTTTCCCAGAAAGTTTCTTTCCTGATTTCATCTGAGGATATTTCCTTTTTCACCGTAGCCTTCTATGGGCTTCCAAATATCACTTTGCCAATTCCACAAGAACTGTCTTAGCGAAAGTTTTCTGGAGGGGAAAGCAGTAACTCTGTGAGTTGATTTCTCAGAAGAGAAAGAAGTTTCTCAGAAAGCTTCTTTTTCTTTGTTATCGGAGGATATTTCCTTTGGCCCCATAGTCTTCAAAGGGATCCGAAATTTCTGTTCTCATATCCCACAGAAATAAGGCTAGCAAGGAGATCCACGAAATACAGATGTAACTCTGGGAGATGAATTAACAGAACACTCAGCAGTTTCTCAGAAGGGGTCTTTCCAGATTTCATCTGAGGATATTTCCTTTTTCAACATAGCCCTCTATGGGCTTCCAAATATCACTGTGCCACTTTCACAAGAACTGTCTTAGCGAAAGGCCACTTGAGGGGAAAGTTGTAACTCTGTGAGACGATTTCACAGACACAAAAAAGTTTCTCAGAAAGCTTCTTTCTGTTTGTTATCGGAGCATATTTCCTTTGGCCCTATAGTCTTCAAAGGGATCTGAAATATCTGCTCTCAGTTTCCACAGAAATAAGGCCAGCAAAGAGATCCACGAAATACAGATGTAACTCTGTGAGATGAATTAACAGAACACTCAGCAGTTTCCCACAGAGTTTCTTTCCAGAATTCATCTGAAGATATTTCCTTTTTCACCATAGCTCTCTATGGTCTTCCAAATATCACTTTGTCAATTCCACAAGAACTGTCTTAGCAAAAGGCTTTGTGAGGGGAAAGCTGTAACTCTGTGAGATGATTTCACAGAAAACAAAGAAGTTTCTCAGATAGCTTGATTCTCCTTGTTATCGGAGGATATTTCCTTTGGCCCTGTAGACTTCAAAGGGATCCGAAATATCTGTTCTCAGATTCCACAGAACTAAGGCTAGCAAAGAGATCCACGAAATACAGATGTAACTCTGCGAGATGAATTAACAGAACACACAGCAGTTTCTCAGAAAGCTTCTTTCCAGATTTCATCAGAGGATATTTCCTTTTTCAACATAGCCCTCTATGGGCTTCCAAATATCACTTTGCCAATTCCACAAGAAATGTCTTAGCGAAAGACTNCAGAACACAAAGAAGTTTCTGAGAAACTTCTTTCTCTTTGTTATCGGAGGATATTTCCTTTGGCCCTATAGTCTTCAAAGGGATCCGAAATATCTGTTCTCAGATTCCACAGAAATAAGGCTAGCAAAGAGATCCACGAAATACAGATGTAACTTCGTGAGATGAATTAACAGAACACTCAGCAGTTTCTCAGAAAGCTTCTTTCCAGTTTTCGTCGGAGGATATTTCCTTTTTCACCATAGCCCTCTATGGGCTTCCAAATATCAACTTTGCCAATTCCACAACAACTGTCTAAGCGGAAGGCTTCTTGAGGTAAAAGCAGTAACTCTATCAGATGATTCCACAGAACACAAAGAATTTTCTCAGAAAGCTTCTTTCTCTTTGTTATCGGAGGATATTTCCTTGGCCCTGTAGTCACCGAAGGCATCCGAAATATCTGTTCTCAGATTCCACAGAAATAAGGCTTCCAAAGAGATCCACGAAATACAGACGTAACTCTGTGAGATGAATTAACAGAACACTCAGCAGTTTCTCAGAAAGCTTCTTTCCAGATTTCATCGGAGGATATTTC
>NW_020265037.1:0-2019 GCF_003255815.1 Theropithecus gelada | reverse complement strand
TCATTCTTTGTATTGAGTAGTTTGAAATCACTGTTTCTGTGGAAACTAAGAGAGGACATTTGGGAACACCCCTAAGAATATGTTGAAAAAGAAATACCCTCCAATAAAAACCAGAAGGAAACCTTCTGTGAAACTGCTCTAGGTCACGTGCATGCCACTCACACTATTAAGCTCCTGTTTTCATTGACCAGTATTCTAACACTGTTTTAGGTGTGTCAGCTAAGGGATACTAGGGAGTGCTTCGAGGCTTATGGTGAAAAGGGAAATAGCTTCAGGTAGATACTTGAGAGAGGATTTCCGTTGAGCTCTTTATTATGTGTGAACTCCACTCACAAACTTATACCTTTCTTCTCATAGGGGACGGGGAATTTCATTTGGAGAATAAACTACCACTGGACATTTGGGATTATATTGACCGGTATGGTGAGAAAGAAAGTATCCTCAGACAAAAACTGGAAAGAAGCTTTCTGTGAAACTGCTTTGTGATAGATATGTCTATGCATCTCACATAGATGAAACTTTCTTTCTATTAGGCAGTTTTGAAACTGCGTCAT
Organism: Theropithecus gelada; assembly: GCF_003255815.1. Classification (NCBI taxonomy): domain Eukaryota; kingdom Metazoa; phylum Chordata; class Mammalia; order Primates; family Cercopithecidae; genus Theropithecus; species Theropithecus gelada. The sequence goes on along the minus strand of NW_020265037.1, from coordinate 1,465 downwards.
GGAGGGATTTGCAAAGGGACATTCAGGAGCACATTTGCGCTTGACGTTAAATCGGATATATCTTCAGATAAAAACTGGAGAGAAGCTTTCTGAGAAATTGCGTTGTGATGTATGCATTCCACAAGGCGTTATACCATTTTTCTCATAGCAGTGTTTGATCACTCTTCCTGTAAAACTAAAAAAGTGATATTTTGCAGAGCATTGCAGACTATGGCAAAAAGTTAAATATGTGGAAATAAAACCCAGAAAGAAGCGTTCCAAGAAACTGCTCTCTGACCATTGCATTCATTTTAGAGAGTGAAAGCTTCCACTACGTTGCCCAGTTTGGAAACTCTGTCTTTGAGGAATTTGGAAAGGGATATTAAGGGGCGTCTGGAGGCTTCCAGTGAGCAAGGAAACGTCTTCGCATGAAAACTGTTGAGAAGTTTTCGGAGCAACTGCTTTGTGCTGTGTGTATTCACCTCATAGAGTTGAATCATTCTTTCGATTGAGCACTTTTAAATCACTGTTTCTGTGGAACCTGCAGAAGGACATTTGGGTACACCTTTAAGAATATGGTGAAAAAGACATAACCAGCAATGAAAACCAGAAGGAAACTTTCTGTGAATCTGTTCTAGGTCATGTGAAGTCCACTCGCACTGTTAAGCATCTGTTTTCATTGTGTAGTAATCTAACACTGTTTTAGGTGAGTCAGCTAAGGGACACTCAGGAGCGCTTTGAGACTTATGGTGAAAACGGAAATATCTTCAGATAGATACTGGAGAGAAGATTTCCGAGGAGATGATTTTGACGTGTTCATTCCACTCAAAGAATGAAACCTTTCTTCTCATAGAATATTGGGGAATCCCATTTGGAGAAAACGCTACCAGGGTACATTCGGGAGTATACAGACGGCTAGGGTGAAAAAGGAATTATCCTTAGACAAAAACTGGAAAGAAGGGTTCTATCACACTGCTTTGTAATAGATATGTCTATTCATCTCACTTAGATAAATCTTTCTTTATATTATGCAGTTTTGAAACTGCATCTTGGACGAATTCCCTAAGGGACATTCGGGATCACATTAAGGCTTATGGGGAAATAGGAAATATCACCAGATAAAAACTGGAGTGAATCTTTCAAAGATAACGCTTTGTGATGTGTGCATTCCTCCCAGTGATTTATACCTCTTTTCTCATAAGACAGTGTTTGAACACTGTTCTTGTAAAACTGAAAAAGGGATATTTTGCAGCACTGTGAAGAATATGGCGAAAAGGGAAATATCCGGGAATAAAACCCAGAAAGCAACGTTCCAAGAAACTTCTCTCTGGCGTGTGCATTCCTTTCAGAGAATTAAAGTTGACACCACGTTGCCCGGTTTGGAAACTCTATCTCTGATTAATATGTGAAAGGACATTAAGTGAGGCCCGGATGCTTGTGGTGAGAAAGGAAACGTCTTATAACGAAAACTGGAGAGAAGTTTTAG
>NW_020265036.1:0-2019 GCF_003255815.1 Theropithecus gelada | reverse complement strand
TTTGCTTTATTATGCTTCGCATTCAAAGCCAATTTTCAATTGAAAGTTTCTGGCAACCCTGCCTTAAGCCAGTGTATCAGTGCCATTTTTCCAACAACATATGCTCACTTTTTGCTTCTGTGACAAATTTTGGTAATTCTTGCAATATTTCAAACCGTTTCTTTATTATTACATCTTCATGGTGATCTGTGATCAGTGATCTTTGATGTTACTATTGTAATGATTTTGAAGCACCACAAATCACCCCATATAAGATGGCAAACTTAACAGGTAAATGTGTGTGTTCTTACTGCTCTATTCACTGGCCACTGTTTCATCTCTCTCCCTCTTATCAGGCACCTCCTATTCCCTGAGACACAACAATATTGAAATTAGGCCAATTAATAACTCTACAGTGACTTCTAAATCTTCAAGTGAAAAAAAAAAATTCATGTCTCTCACTTTAAATCAAAAGCTGGACATAATTAAACTCTTTCAAGAAGGCATACTGAAAGCTGACACAGGATGATCTGGAGAAAATGGCAGATGGGAGACAGCACTAATGTGCAACTCCCACTTGGATGGACAGAGCAACATCTGGAGACTCACATTGTGAACTTTTCTCTAAGAACCACTGTAGGAACATACCAGGAAAACTGAAAGAATTAACAGACGCGTTGAAAGAAGCAGTTTGCTGCTGCAAATGCCACACGACAACCAAAAAACTGAATTTTCAAAGTGTGAAAGGGGAAAAAGTTAGCCTCTAAAAACACATCCCCACTGGGGAACCTGCAAATCCAGATCAAAGGAGAAGGGTTTAACCTTACCTAGAGCTGAAATGGGTTGAGGGAGCCAAATGAAATATAGAAGTAGAACAAGCAGTGGGAAGAGCCTTGTGGTCCCTCCCAGTCCCCAGCTAGAATCCAGGGAAGCCATTCCTGGCCTTATTTCACAGAGGTCCTTGGGGAATGGAAGGCAGCCAGAAAAATTGCGGAGGGGCCACATGGTGAAGAAAGCTCCTAGCTGAACTATGTAATAATGTCCATTGAGCATAAATTTTCCTGAAAAGAACCCAAAAGGGTAAAAAGGAAGTGCAGAGAGGAGCATAGAAGCCACAACTGAAGGTGCAGGGAGATGGGGAGAGAGACAAGGCTGGAGCCCTGCTTGCTTTCTCAGTAGAGAAGTTTGTAGCTTTGGGCAAGGTTTCAACCCTCCTTTGTGGCTGCCTGGATATTAACTCAGTGTGGTCAGCGGGACAGAGCAGGAGTGAGACTGGACTTGCTGGACACCTGGGAGCTGGGTGAGACCTGTCACTGCCAGCTTTCCCCAGTTTCCCAAGTATCCTATATGACTCAGCAGAGGCAACCATAATCTCCCTGGGGACATAACTCCACTGGCCTGATAACCACACCCCCATCCCCCACAGGGGCTGCAGCAAGTCCCGCCCAAGAAGAGTCTGAGCTCAGATCCACCCCACCCTGCCCTCACCTAATGTTTTTTTTCTACCAGCCCTGGCAGCCAAAGACAAAAGACGTAAGTTCTTGGGAGCTCTATGGCCCTGGCCATTGCCTGGGTCAAAGTTTCTAGAGGAAGGATCAGGCACCAATATTTGCTGTTCTGCAGCCTCCACTGGTGATACCCAGGCAAACAGGGTCTGGAGTGGACCTCCAGCAAACTTCAACAGACCTGCAGCTGAAGGGATTGTCTGTTAGAAGGAAAAATACCAAACAGAAAGGAGTAGCATCAACATCAACTAAAAGCACATCTACACCAAAACCACATCTGTAGGTCACCAGCATCAAAGACCAAAGGTAGATAAAATCACAAAGATGGGGAGAAACCAGAGCAGAAAGGCTGTAAATTTCAAAAACCAGAATGCCTCTTCTCCTCCAAAAGAACACAACTATTTGCCAGGAAGGGAACAAAACTGATGGAGAATGAGTTTGATGAGTTGACAGAAGGAGGTTTCAGAAGGTCGGTATTAAGAAACTTCTCCAAGCTAAAGGAGCATGTTCTGACACATAGCAAGGAAGATAAAAA
>NW_020265035.1:0-2019 GCF_003255815.1 Theropithecus gelada | reverse complement strand
GCCCCTCGCTAAGCCTGTTCTTGTGCAATTCGCAAAGTGATATTTGGCAGCCCATAGAGGGCTATGGTGAAAAAGAAAATATCCTCCGAGAAAAACTGGAAAGAAGCTTTCTGAAAACTGTTTTGTGATGTGTGACTTCCACTCACAGAGTTACATCTGTATTTCGTGGATCTCTTTGCTAGCCTTATTTCTGTGGAATCTGAGAACAGAAATTTCGGATCCCTTTGAAGACTAGAGGGCAAAATTAAATATCCTTCGATTTCAAAGAGAAAGGAGCTTTCTGAGAAACTTCTTTGTGTTCTGTGAAATCATCTCACAGAGTTACAACTTTCCCATAAAGAAGGCTTTCTCTAATGCAGTTCTTGGGCAATTTGCAAAGTGATATTTGGAAGCCCATGGAGGGCTCTGGTGAAAAAGGAAATATCCTCCGATGAAATCTGGAAGGAAGATTTCTGAGAAACTGCTTAGTGTTCTCTTAATTCATCTCACAGTGTTACAGCTTTACAATCAAGAAGCTGCTGGCTAAGCCTGTTGTTGTGGAATTCGCAAAGTGATATTTGGAAGCCCATAGACGGCTATGATGAAAAAGAAAATGTCCTCCGAGAAATACTGGAAAGAAGCTTTCAGAGAAAATGCTTCGTGTTGTGTGACTTCCACTCACAGAGTTACATCTGTATATCGTGGATCTCTTTGCTAGCTTTATTTCTGTGGAATCTGAGAACAGATACTCCGGATCCCTTTGAAGACTCTAGGGCCAAAGGAAATATCCTCCAATAACAAAGAGAAAGAAGCTTTCTGAGAAACTTCTTTGTGTTCTTTGATATCATCTCATAGAGTTACAGCGTTCCCCTCAAGAAGCCTTTTGCTATGCCTGTTCTTGTGGAATTCGGAAAGTGATATTTGGATGCCCTTAGAGGGCTATGGTGAAAAAGGAAATATTCTCCGAGAAAAACTGGAAAGAAGATTTCTGAAAAACTGCTTTGTGATGTGTGACTTCCACTTACAGAGTTACATCTGTATTTCGTGGATTCCTTTGCTAGCCTTATTTCTGTGGAATCTGAGAACAGATATTTCGGAACCCTTTGAAGACTCTAGGGCAAAAGGAAATATCCTCCGATTTCAAAGAGAAAGGAGCTTTCTGAGAAACTTCTTTGTGTTCTGTGAAATCATCTCACAGAGTTACAGCTTTCTCCTGAAGAAGCGTTTCGCTAAGGCAGTTCTTGTGGAATTTGCAAAGTGATATTTGGAAGCCCTAGAGGGCTGTGGTGAAAAAGGAAATATCCTCCGATTAAATCTGGAAAGAGGCTTTCTGAGAAACTGCTTAGTTTTCTGTTAATTCATCTCACAGAGTTACAGCTTTCCGCTAAAGAAGGCTTTCTCTAATGCAGTTCTTGGGCAATTGGCAAAGTGATATTTGGAAGCCCATGGAGGGCTCTGGTGAAAAAGGAAATATCCTCCGATGAAATCTGGAAGGAAGATTTCTGAGAAACTGCTTAGTGTTCTGTTAATTCATCTCACAGAGTTACAGCTTTCCCCTCAGAATCCTTTCGCTAAGACAGTTCCTGTGGAATATGAAAAGTGATATTTTGAAGTCCTTAGAGTGCTATGGTGGAAAAGGAAATATCCTCCGATGAAATCTGGACAGAAGCTTTCTGAGAAACTGCTTAGTGTTCTGTTAATTCATCTCACAGAGTTACAGCTTTCCGCTCAAGAAGCCGCTCGCTAAGCATGTTCTGCTGGAATTTGCAAAGTGATATTTGGAAGCCCATAGAGGGCTACGCTGAAAAAGAAAATATCCTCAGAGAAAAACTGGAAAGAAGCTTTCTGAGAAACTGCTTTGTGATGTGTGACTTCCACTCACAGAGTTACATCTGTATTTTGTGGATCTCTTTGCTAGCCTTATTTCTGTGGAATCTGAGAACAGATATTTCGGATCCCTTGGAAGACTATAGGGCCAAAGGAAATATCCTCCGATAACAAAGAGAAAGAACCTTTCTGAGAAACTTCTTTGTGTTCTGT
>NW_020265034.1:0-2020 GCF_003255815.1 Theropithecus gelada | reverse complement strand
AAGTTGTAATAGCAATTCCTGCTCAATAACCTTCAGCTTCATTGTTTTTGTGTGACCCATCAACTAATTACGTTACATTAAGGTTCTCAATGGCAATTTCTAACAAATATAAGGGACGTACAGAAGTTCCCTAATTAAAATAATACAATTGTGAACACAACCTCAATAATCAACCATGTCTCCACCCTTCACACCCTTCACCACAAAGGAATTTTCATCGCTCCTGGAAGTTGGGTTCATTTTGAAATTAGTGATTTTTTTTCATTTTCATATCTCAAGATTATCGTATGTGACTATTTTATCAGAAGGTGAGTTATGGGAACTTGAACTAAACAACTGAAAACAAATTCACAACTAATTAAGCAAGATGACAGAATGTGATTGGCTCCAGGCTTTGATAATCCAGCGGTTTATGTACCCACACTTTAAATTTACCCATCTTCCTGTCACCTTCATGGCACAGTCAACTCCCATTATGAAAGAAATGGTGACTGCGTTCCCAAGGGTCATGCACAGTTACAAAAATAGACTGGCTAAGCTGAGGAGTTGATTGTTTAAATTCCCGTTTGAAGAAGTAGAATCAACTACTTTTCTGAATGGCTCACAATGACTCCAGCTCACTCACAGAGCTCAGACAGAAACCTCCCTTCAGGGTGGGAGCTGGGCTGCAGAGGGCACTCGGTACCTATAAAGGTGAAAATGAGCTGTCAGATGGAACTTCCCTGCCACCTCAACATGGAATTTATTGTTTCATTTCATTAGCACTCTTTATGTAATGGTTCATTTGTTTTGGTCTGTTCATTACTTGTATTTTTCAAAGGAATCTCACTCGAATCTTTACTCTTTTGCATTTTGTCTCCAGGACAAGGTTGGGAAGTGTTACCTCCAGCATCATAACATGATCTAGTGACCTGACACATTTGTGGCAAAGAATACCTACCAATTCAGAAGCTCTTTGGTTTTCTTTCTATGAAATAGAACTATTTCTTCTGTTCTGTGTATGAGCATATCCTAGCAATCCTGTACACACCCACATAGATGTCTGTAAGCCCATGAATTATTGTCTGTAAATAAAAATTTATCTGAATTTCCCTCAATGTCCATAATTCTCCTGAAGGTGAGGAAGGTCTTTCTGGATCTGTTTAAACAAAAAATCCAGAGACCACCTGGTGAGTAAGGAGCTCACCTGGTTCTGTATGTTGGGTCTGTCTCTTTCCCTCTGTTGTTCCACAGGTCAGCTAACTTGTTCAGTCCTAACAAGACAGCCCAGGTTTGACCTGATGTTAAAACACACCCAACTTCTGATGACTCTCCTGTTACCCACATCCATGGAGATAGATTATTTATTATATAATTCACCAAACTAATGTCATATGCCCAAGATGCAATACCGCAAACTCTAAGCTATGTTCATGCAATTCAATGAAGGAGAAATTCTTTCAGACACAGGTGTACCTGAAATGATAAATATGTGGGTGAGGACTCTAGGCTTGAGTGTCATTGTCCAGCCATGTTTTAGAACACGGTTGGAGATACGTCCCACTACCTTCTCCTGAGATTGCAGACAGAATTCCAAACTTCAAACGGTCACAAAATGGAAGGCCTCAGATTTTTTTTTTTTTCATGATGCACTCTCTGGGACAGATATATTCCCTCGAACCATGATGGATATTCTGAATTACAATAAACATTGCATGGATGTAGGCTTGTATAAATTCCCTGTGACTAATATATTTAGCTGCTGCCCTAATATTTTGAATGGAGATTTGACAATTTAGATAACCTGGATATTTGGTTGGTTTCATATAAATCTTCACGGGTAGAATAGCATTGAACCTATTCCAAAAATCTGTCCTTGATCCATATCACAGACCAGCTCCCAGACCAGCTCCTTCAGCACATCTCCCTACCTGGAAGAAGAGGACTCTGGGCGGCCCCAGGAAGAGAACTGAGTTCTCAGAGGGCACAGCCACCATCCTCCTCTCAGGGTGAGCCCCAAAGACTGGGGCCTCCCTCATCC
>NW_020265033.1:0-2020 GCF_003255815.1 Theropithecus gelada | reverse complement strand
AAAAAAAAAAAAAAAAGATAGATGCTAGCACCAAGATAACAGCAATCTTAGAACTATGTAACGAAAGTCTTCAATTAGCCATCATAAAAATGCTACAATGAACAATTTCAAACACATCTGAAACAAGCAAAAAAACAGATCATCTTAGCAAGCAATACAATATATAAAGAAGAACCAATTGGAAATTTTAGAGCTGAAAAATACAGTAACAAAAAAACCCAATAGATGGGCTCAACAGCCCAATTGAAGGTATAGAGGAAGGAATAAGTGAACTTGAAAATAGAACCACAGATATTTATCCAATCTGAACAAGAGAGAAATAGACTAGAAAATAAATGAACATATCCCCATGGACCTTTCCTAACAAAATCTAACATATATGTCACCAAGTTCAAAAGTAAAGAAAAAGAGCAGGATTGAAAACACATTCAAAGAAATCATAGCTGAAAACTTTCTGAATTTGGCAGAAGACATAAACCTACAAAATCAGCTGGCTAAGTGAACAACAAAGAGGATAAATTCAAAGAAATATCTATTAAGATCCATCATAAGAAAAAACAATCTTGAAGGCAGCCAGGGAGAAGTGAAACTTTACTGACAGAGGAAACGCAATTCAAATGACAGTGAATTTCTGATTAGAAACCATGAAGACAGAGGAAAGAAGCAAAATTTCTGAAACTGAAAAGATATGTCAAGCCAGAATTCTATATGTAGTGAAAGCACCCTTCAGGAAAAAGGAACATTTTCCAATGGAGAGTACGTTCTATCTCATGAGTGTGGTGTGGTTGCTCAAATGTGTATACTTGTCACAGCTCATTGAATTGCATACCTAAAATGGTTCAATTTTATTGCATTTAAATAATACCTTAATAATGCTGACCAAAACAAAAAAGGAACAAAGACTATGAAAGTCAGCATAATGCCTACTGCTGGTGAATACAGGGCTCTGTGATTCTCGTTATGCTCCTGACTTATGGCAGGTACATAGATATTCATTTTACAATTCAATGTGTACATTTATGGTTTGCACATTTTAAAAATTAAAAAGATTACACTAGACAGATAGTTCTCCTACCTACTTTTCAAGAGATATCCAAAATCCTCCAAGAAATCTCAGATCACAATTCATTTTAAATATATCTTTTTTATAGAGATGCATCACAATACAGTTTTAAAAGTGTAACAGATCCGGGGATACCATAGTTTTAATTTCTCCCAAAAGTGAATCAATAGACTTCACAAAGTGCTATCTAGTATTATCAAAAATCCGTGAGGGGGGGCGGAGCAAGATGGCCGAATAGGAACAGCTCCAGTCTCCAGTTACCAGCGCGAGCCACACAGAAGACAGGAACAAAGCTCATCGCCAGCAACGGATCAAAGCTGGATGGAGAATGACTTTGACGAGTTGACAGGAGAAGGCTTCAGTCCATCAAACTTCTCAGAGCTAAAGGAGGAATTACATACCCAGCGCAAAGAAACTAAAAATCTTGAAAAAAGAGTGCAAGAATTGATAACCAGAATAATTAATGCAGAGGAGGCCATAAATGAACAGACAGAGATGAAAACCATGACACGAGAAATAAGTGACAAATGCACAAGCTTCAGTAACCGACTTGACCAACTGAAAGAAAGAGTATCAGCGACTGAGGATCAAATGAATGAAATGAAGTGAGAAGAGAAATCTAAAGAAAAAAGAAGAAAAAGAAATGAACAAAGCCTGCAAGAAGTATGGGATTATGTAAAAAGACCAAATCTACGTCTGATTGGGGTGCCTGAAAGTGAGGGGAAAAATGGAACCAAGTTGGAAAACACCATTCAGGACATCATCCAGGAGAACTTCCACTACCTAGTAGGGCAGGCCAACATTCAAATTCAGGAAATACGGAGAACGCCACAAAGATACTCCTGAAGAAGAGCAACTCCAAGACACATAATTGCCAGATTCACCAAAGTTGAAATGAAGAAAAAAATCCTAAGGGCAGCCAGAGAGAAAGGTCGGGTTACCCACAAAGGGAAGCCC
>NW_020265032.1:0-2022 GCF_003255815.1 Theropithecus gelada | reverse complement strand
CACCCAGGCTGGAGTGCAGTGGTGTGATCATGGCTCACTGAAGCCTCGAATTCCTGGGCTCAGGCAATTCTTCCACCTCACCCTCCTGAGTAGTTAGATCCACGGGTGTGTACCATCACCACTGGATAATTTTTTAAGTTTTTGTAGAGATGGGGTCTCACTATGTTTTTCAGTCTTGAACTCCTGGCCTCAAGCCATCCTTTCTCCTCAGCCTCTCAAAGCATTAGGACTACAAGCATGAGCCACCACACCTAGCCAATTAATAACATTTTTATGGTGTCTAGGAAAACTTAAGAAAACATTTCTTTGCTTCTTGTTTCTTGTCTGTCTTTTCTATGTTTTGAGAAGCTGCTAAAATTTCCACACCATTTCTAAATAAATCTTAAGGTCTGATAAATTTCCAATTCTTTCAGTTTCATTTAATATATAAATGTGGGTGAATATGCTTGTTTTATAACTAGAGGGCTTCTGTGATAAACAGCCTCTTTTACAATGTTTGCATTTATAAATATTGAATATCATTGAGCACTGATGGCCATGCAATAAACATGGTATCAGCATATTTTCTTATCATAGTAGATATCACTCAGTAGATACAAGGACTCAGCTACTTGTAACTGACCAAAATCAAAATACATAATCTGTTGCTTTAAATAACTTTTGAGATTTGTATAAACTATCGCCAACTTTTCTTGAGTTGTCATTTTATTGAATTTTTTGAGGTTTTCACTAGTGTTTTATCCTCATTTTACAGACAAGAAAATTAAAGATTTAAAACTTGAGCTAGATTTACAGCTGATAAGAGGAAACTAGAAAAAATACATGTTTAATAACTTCTTATTTTGAAATATTTCAAATTTTCTAGTAATAATAGTATAATAAATTTCCCATATGCTCCTTTACATGAAATTACCAACTGATTTGGGGTTATATGAATGAGGTTATGACTCTTCATCCTAAATTCCTAAATCACCAAGTCTTTTCTCTCTCTTCTTTCTTTCTTTCTTTCTTTCTTTCTCTTTCCTTCTTTTCTGTTTTTTTTTTTTTTTTTTTTTTTTTTTTGACAGACTCTTGCTCTGTTGCCGGGGCTGGAGTGCAGTGGAGCGATCTTGGCTTGCTGCAACCTCCACCTCCTGGGTTCAAGCGATTCTCCTGCCTCTGCCTCACAAGTAGCTGGGATTACAGGTGCATGCCACCACACCCGGCTAATTTTTGTATTTTCAGGAGAGATGCGGTTTCACCATATTGGCCAGGCTGGTCTTCAACTCCTGACCACAAGTGATCCACCTGGCCTCCCGAACTGTTGAGATTACAACTTGGCCTCCCAAACTGTTGAGATTACAGGCATGAGCCACTGCACCCGGCCTAAAATTTCTTGATGTCTTTATTTTTTAAATGTTTTTAAAATTTCAATAGCTTTTGGGATACAAGAGGGCTTTGGTTACATGGATGAATTGTATAGTGGTGAAGTCTGAGATTGTAGTGTGCCTGTGGCCTGAGTAGTGTGCACTGTACGCAGTATGTAGTTTTTTAATCTCTCGCCCCCCCTCCGACCCTCCTACTTCTGAGTCTCCAATGTCATGCCTTTGTGTACCTATAGCTCAGCTCCCGCTTATAAGTGAGAACACGTAGTATTTGGTTTTCCATTCCTGAGTTACTTCACTTAGGATAATGACCTCCAGCTCCATCCAAGTTGCTGCAAGATGTTAGTTTGTTCTTTTTTATGGCTGAGTAGTATTCCACAGTGTATATATACCACATTTTCTTTATCCAATCATTGGGAGATAGGCACCTAGGTTGGTTCCATAACTTTGCAATTGTGAATTGTGCTTTAAAAACGTATGTGTGCAGGTGTCTTTTTGCTATAATGACTTCTTTTCCTTTGAGTAGATGCCCAGTAGTGGGATTGCTGGATCACATGGTATGCCTACTTTTAGTTCTTTAAGAAATCTCCACACTGTTTTCCATATAGGTTGTAGTAAATTACATTCCCACCAGCAGTGTATTAGCATTCGTTTTTCA
>NW_020265031.1:142-2022 GCF_003255815.1 Theropithecus gelada | reverse complement strand
GAGATGATTTCACAGAACACAAAGAAGTTTCTCAGAAAGCTTCTTTCTCTTTGTTATCGGAGGATATTTCCTTTGGCCCTATAGTCTTCAAAGGGATTCGAAATATCTGTTCTCACATTCCACAGAAATAAGGCTAGCAAAGAGATCCACGAAATACAGATGTAACTCTGAGAGTAGAAATCACACATCACAGACCAGTTTCTCAGAAATCTTCTTTCCAGATTTCATCTGAGGATATTTCCTTTTTCACCATAGCCCTCTATGGTCTTCCAAATATCACTTTGCCAATTCCACAAGAACTGTCTTAGCGAAAGGCTTCTTGAGGGGAAAGATGTAACTCTGTGAGATGATTTCACAGAAAACAAAGAAGTATCTCAGACCGCTTCATTCTGTTTGTTATCGGAGGATATTTCCTTTGGCCCTATAATCTTCAAAGTTATCCGAAATATCTGTTCCCAGATTCCACAGAAATAAGTCTAGCAAAGAGATCCACGTAATACAGATGTAACTCTGTGAGATGAATTAAGAGAACACTAAGCAGTTTCTCAGAAAGCTTCTTTCCGGATTTCATCTGAGGATATTCCCTTTTCCACCATAGCCCTGTATGGGCTTCCAAATATCAGTTTGCCAATTCCACAAGAACTGTCTTACTGAAAAGCTTCTTGAGGGGAAAGCTGTAACTCTGTGAGATGATTTCACAGAACACAAAGAAGTTTCTCAGAAAGCTTCATTTTCTTTCTTATCGGAGGATATTTCCTTTGGCCCTATAGCGTTCAAAGGGATCAGAAATATCTGTTCTCATATTCGACAGACATAAGGCTAGCAAAGACATCCAGGAAATACAGATGTAACTCTGTGAGATGAATTAACAGAACACTAACCTGTTTCTCAGAAAGCTTCTTTCCAGATTTCATCTGAGGAGATTTCCTTTTTCACCATAGCCCTCTATGGGCTTCCAAATATCTCTTTGCCCATTCCACAAGAACTGTCTTAGCGAAAGACTTCTTGAGGGAAAAGCTGTAACTCTGTGAGATGATTTCACAGAACACAAAGAAATTTCTCAGAAAGCTTTTTTCTCTTTGTTATCGGAGGATATTTCCTTTGTCCCTATAGTCTTCAAAGGGATCCGAAATATCTGTTCTCATATTCCACAGAAATAAGGCTAGCAAATAGATCCACGAAATATAGTTGTAACTCTGTGAGATGAATTAAGAGAACACTAGCAGTTTCTCTGAAAGCTTCTTTCCATATTTCATCAGATGATTATTTCCTTTTTCACCATAGCCCTCTTTGGGCTTCCAAATATCATTTTGCCAATTCCACAAGAACTGTCTTAGCGAATGGCTTCTTGAGGGGAAAGCTGTAACTCTGTGAGATGATTTCACAGAACACAAAGAAGTTTCTCAGAAAGCTTCTTTCTCTTTGTTATCGGAGGATATTTCCTTTGTCCCTATAGTCTTCAAAGGGATCCGAATTATCTGTTCTCAGATTCCACAGAAATAAGGCTAGCATAGAGATCCACGAAATACAGATGCAAATCTGAGAGTAGAAGTCACACATCACAGACCAGTTTCTCAGAAATCTTCTTTCGAGATTTCATCTGAGGATATTTCCTTTTTCACCATAGCCCTCTATGGGCTTCCAAATATCATTTTGCCAATTCCACAAGAACTGTCTTAGCGAATGGCTTCTTGAGGGGAAAGCTGTAACTCTGTGAGATGATTTCACAGAAAACAAAGAAGTATCTCAGAGAGCATCTTTCTCTTTGTTATCGGAGGATATTTCCTTTGGCCCTATAATCTTCAAAGTTATCCGAAATATCTGTTCTCAGATTCCACAGAAATAAAGCTAGCAAAGAGATCCACGAAATACAGATGTAA
>NW_020265031.1:0-103 GCF_003255815.1 Theropithecus gelada | reverse complement strand
GTGAGATGAATTCACAGAACACTAAGCAGTTTCTCAGAAAGCTTCTTTCCAGATTCCATCTGAGGATATTTCCTTTTTCACCATACCCCTCTATGGTATTCCA
>NW_020265030.1:0-2022 GCF_003255815.1 Theropithecus gelada | reverse complement strand
TGGGGGAAGAGTTTTAGGAATAGAAACACAAGACAATGTTGAATCGCATGAAATTTGTAGCAGTCTTTTTTTTTCTTAGACGGATTTTTGCTCTTGTTGCCCAGGCTGGAGTACAGTGGTGTGATCTCAGCTGACTGCAACCACCACCTCCGGGGTTCAAGGGATTCTCCTGCCTCAGCCTCCTGAGTAGATGGGATTATAGGCTTCTACCACCAGGCCCAGCTAATTTTTTTTTTTTTTTGTATTTTTACTAGAGACAGAGTTTAACCATGTTGGCCAGGCTGGTCTTGAACTCCTGACCTCAGGTAATCCACCCATCTCGGCCTCCCAAAGTGCTGGGATTACAGGCGTGAGCCACCGCCCCCAGCCACGCACTCTTAATTCTGCAAGAGGAGTGAGGCCATAGGATAGAAAAAGCCTGAACAGGAGAAGGGCTTCCTATGGGTACATCAGTGAAAGAGGTGGTATATCCATCCCTGTAAAGGCTATTTATCCAGGCTCATGGAGGTTCCTGTCTGGAGTACAGGAGAATGAGACAGGAACAGAAGGGCTGGGTTGGCAGATCACTCACCTGAAACAGGCATCTCTCCCTTTCTGGTGGTCCTGACAGTCCTGCTCTGGGTGGCCTCATGGGGCTCCTTGCTCTTGTAGGATTTGCTGTCACAGACCTGCAGAGATGGTCTTCTGGGTCAAAGGTGTCCTGACCGCCTATGTCTTCGGGGCACACCAAAGGAAGAAACTCCCTGCCTGATGCTCACCAAGTCAACCCACATGCATGTCTGCTCCAACAATTTTTTTTTTTTTTTTTTGAGACAGAGTCTCGCTCTGTTGCCCACACTGGAGTGCAGTGGCGCCATCTCAGCTGACTGCAAGCTCTGCCTCCCAGGTTCACGCCATTCTCCTGCCTCAGCCTTCCGAGTAGCTGGGACTACAGGCACCTGCCACCGCGCCTGGCTAATTTTTTGTATTTTTAGTAGAGATGGGGTTTCACCGTGTTAACCAGGATGGTCTCGATCTCCTGACCTCGTGATCTGCCTGCATCGGCCTCCCAAAGTGCTGAGATTACAGGCATGAGCCACCGCGCCCAGCCAACAATTTTGTTTTTTTAAGAGACAGGGTTTCAATTGGGTGCAGTGGTACATACCTGTAAACCCAGCTACCTGGGAGTCTGAGGTGTGAGGATCACTTGAGCCCAAGGGTTCAAGATCAGCCTGGGCAACATAGTGAGACCCTGTCTCAAAACAACAACAACAACAAAAACAGGCCAGGTATGGTGGCTCACACCTGTAATCCCAGTACTTTGGAGGCCGAGGGCGGGGATTACTTGAGGTCAGGGATTCCAGACTAGCCTAGCCACCATGGTGAAACCCCATCTCTACTAAAAATACAAAAATTAGTGGAATGTTATGGCGGGGGCCTGTAGTCTCAGTTACTTGGGAAGCTGAGGCACAAGAATTACTTGAACCCAGGAGGCAGAGGTTACAGTGAGCTGAGATTGTGCCACTGCACTCCAGGCTGAACAAAAGTGAGACTCCATCTCAAAAATAAAAAAAGAGAGAGACAAGGTCTCACAGATAACAGAGATTATCTTGCTCAGGTTGGAGTGCAGTGGCTATTTACAGAGGCATGACCGTAGTGGTACACTATATCCTCAGACTCCTGGGCTCAAGTAATGATCTTCTGGCGCGAGCCTCCTGAGTGCCCCTTTGCCCAGCTACTGCTCCAGATATTTTATTTTGATTGATTGATTTTTTGAGATGGAGTTTCGCTTATGTTGCTCAGGCTGGAGTGCAACGGTGCGATCTCTACTCACCACAACCTCCGCCTCCCAGGTTCAAGCAATTTTCCTGCTTCAGCCTCCTGCGTAGCTGGGATTACAGGCATGCGCCGCCACGCCCAGCTAATTTTGTATTTTCAGTAGAAACGGGATTTCTCCATGTTGTTCTGTTATGCCCAGACCCTCTATTCCCCAAAGAAGACCACCAGAGTCCAGAGTCAAAGCCAAGCGGCAAGGATCTTTAC
>NW_020265029.1:0-2022 GCF_003255815.1 Theropithecus gelada | reverse complement strand
CAGAAAGCTGCTTTCCAGATTTCATCTGAGGATATTTCCTTTTTCACCATAGCCCTCTATGGGCTTCCAAATATCACTTTGCCAATTCCACAACAACTGTCTTAGCGAAAGGCTTCTGGACGGGAAAGCTATAACTCTGTGAGATGATTTCACAGAACACAAAGAAGTTTCTCAGAAAGCTTCCTTATCTTTGTTATCGGAGGATATTTCCTTTGGCCCTATAGTCTTCAAAGGGATCCGAAATATCTGTTCTCAGATTCCACAGAAAGAAGGCTAGCAAAGAGATCCACGAAATACAGATGTAACTCTTTTACTGGAAGTCACACATCACAGAGCAGTTTCTCAGAAAGCTTCTTTCCAGATTTCATCTGAGGATATTTCCTTTTTCACCATAGCCCTCTAAGGGCTTCCAAATATCACTTTGCCAATTCCAAAAGAACTGTCTAAGCGAAAGGCTTCTTGACGGGAAAGCTGTAACTCTGTGAGATGATTTCACAGACACAGAGAAGTTTCTCAGAAAGCTTCTTTATCTTTGTTATCGGAGGATATTTCCTTTGGCCCTATAGTCTTCAAAGGGATCCGAAATATCTGTTCTCAGATTCCACAGATATAAGGCTAGCAAGGAGATCCATGAAATACAGATGTAACTCTGTGAGATGTATTAACAGAACACTAAGCAGTTTCTCAGAAAGCTTCTTTCCAGATTTCATCTGAGGATATTTCCTTTTTCACCATAGCCCTCTATGGGCTTCCAAATATCACCTTGATAATTTCACAAGAACTGTATTAGCGAAAGGCTTCTTGACGGGAAAGCTGTAACTCTGTGAGATGATTTCACAGAACACAAAGAAGTTTCTCAGAAACCTTCTTTCTCTTTGTTATCTGATTATATTTCCTTTGGCCCTGTAGTCTTCACACAGATCCGAAATATCTGTTCTCAGATTCCACAGAAATAAGTCCAGCAAAGAGATCCACGAAATACCGATGTAACTCTGTGAGATGATTTCACAGAACACAAAGAAGTTTCTCAGAAAGCTTCTTTCTCTTTGTTATCGGAGGATATTTCCTTTGGCCCTATAGTCTTCAAAGGGATCCGAAGTATCTGTTCTCAGATTCCACAGAAATAAGGCTAGCAAAGAGATCCACGAAATACAGATGTAACTCTGTGAGATGAATTAACAGAACACTAAGCAGTTTCTCAGAGAGCTTCTTTCCAGATTTCATCTGAGGATATTTCCTTTTTCACCATCGCCCTCTATGGGCTTCCAAATATCACTTTGCCAATTGCACAAGAACTGTCTTAGCGAAAGGCTTCTGGACGGGAAAGCTGTAACTCTGTGAGATGATTTCACAGATTACAAAGAAGTTTTTCAGAAAGCTTCTTTCTCTTTGTTATCGGAGGATATTTCTTTGGCCCTATAGACTTGAAAGGGATCCGAAATATCTGTTCTCAGATTCCACAGAAATAATGGTAGCAAAGAGATCCACGAAATACAGAAGTAACTCTGTGAGTGGAAGTTACACATCACAGAGCAGTCTCTCAGAAAGCTTCTTTCCAGATTTCATCTGAGGATATTTCCGTTTTCAAAATAGCCCTGTATGGGCTTCCAAATATCACTTTGCCAATTCCACAAGAACTGTCTTAGCGAAAGGCTTCTTGACTGGAAAGCTGTAACTCTGTGAGATGATTTCACAGAACACAAAGAAGTTTCTCAGAAAGCTTCTTTCTCTTTGTTATCGGAGGATATTTCCTTTGGCCCTATAGTCTTCAAAGGGATCTGAAATATCTGTTCTCAGATTCCACGGAAATAAGGCTAGCAGAGAGATCCACGAAATGCATATGTAACTCTGTGATTGGAAGTTTCACATCACAGAGCACTCTCTCAGAAAGCTTCTTTCCAGATTTCATCTGAGGATACTTCCTTTTTCACCCTAGCCCTCTATGGGCTTCCAAATATCACTTTGACAATTCCACAATAACTGTCTTAGCGAAAGGCTTCTGGACGGTAAAGCTGTAACTCT
>NW_020265028.1:0-8298 GCF_003255815.1 Theropithecus gelada | reverse complement strand
GGATATTAGCCCTTTGTCAGATGAGTAGATTGCAAAAATTTTCTCCCTTTCTGTAGGTTGCCTGTTCACTCTGATGGTAGTTTCTTTTGCTGTGCAGAAGCTCTTTAGTTTAATGAGATCCCATTTGTCAATTTTGGCTTTTGCTGCCGTTGCTTTTGGTGTTTTAGACATGAAGTCTTTGCCCATGCCTATGTCCTGAATGGTACTACCTAGGTTTTCCTCTAGGATTTTTATGGTATTAGGTCTAACATTTAAGTCTCTAATCCATCTTGAATTAATTTTCGTATAAGGAGTAAGGAAAGGATCCAGTTTCAGCTTTCTACTTATGGCTAGCCAATTTTCCCAGCACCATTTATTAAATAGGGAATCCTTTCCCCATTTCTTATTTTTCTCAGGTTTGTCAAAGATCAGATGGCTGCACATGTATGGTATTATTTCTGAGGACTCTGTTCTGTTCCATTGGTCTATATCTCTGTTTTGGTACCAGTACCATGCTGTTTTGGTTACTGTAGCCTTGTAGTATAGTTTGAAGTCAGGTAGCGTGATGCCTCCAGCTTTGTTCTTTTGACTTAGGATTGTCTTGGAGATGCGGGCTCTTTTTTGCTTCCATATGAACTTTAAAGCAGTTTTTTCCAATTCTCTAAAGAAACTCATTGGTAGCTTGATGGGGATGGCATTGAATCTATAAATTACATTGGGCAGTATGGCCATTTTCACGATATTGATTCTTCCTATCCATGAGCATGGTATGTTCTTCCATTTGTTTGTGTCCTCTTTTATTTCACTGAGCAGTGGTTTGTAGTTCTCCTTGAAGAGGTCCTTTACCTCCCTTGTAAGTTGGATTCCTAGGTATTTTATTCTCTTTGAAGTTATTGTGAATGGAAGTTCATTCAAGATTTGGCTCTCTGTTTGTCTGTTACTGGTGTAAGAATGCTTTTGATTTTTGCACATTAATTTTGTATCCTGAGACTTTGCTGAAGGTGCTTATCAGCTTAAGGAGATTTTGGGCTGAGACAATGGGGTTTTCTAAATATACAATCATGTCATCTGCAAACAGGGACAATTTGACTTCTTTTCCTAACTGAATACCCTTGATTTCTTTCTCTTGCCTGATTGCCCTAGCCAGAACTTCCAACACTATGTTGAATAGGAGTGGTGAGAGAGGGCATCCCTATCTTGTGCCAGTTTTCAAGGGAATTTTTCCAGTTTTTGCCCATTCAGTAAGATATTGGCTGTGGGTTTGTCATAAATAGCTCTTATGATTTTGAGACATGTTCCATCAACATCGAATTTATTGAGAGTGTTTAGCATGAAGAGCTGTTGAATTTTGTCAAAGGCCTTTTGTGCATCTATTGAGATAATCATGTGGTTTTTGTCTTTGGTTCTGTTTATATGCTGGATTACGTTTATTGATTTGTGTATGTTGAACCAGCTTTGCATCCCAGGGATGAAGCCCACTTGATCATGGTGGATAAGCTTTTTGATGTGCTACTGGATTCGGTTTGCCAGTATTTTATTGAGGATTTTTGCATCAATGTTCATCAGGGATATGGGTCTAAAATTCTCTTTTTTTGTTGTGTCTCCGCCAGGCTTTGGTATTAGGATGATGTTTGCCTCATAAAATGAGTTAGGGAGGATTCCCTCTTTTTCTATCGATTGGAATAGTTTCAGAAGGAATGGTACTAGCTCCTCCTTGTACCTCTGGTAGAATTCAGCTGTGAATCCATCTGGTCCTGGACTTTTTTTTGGTTGGTAGGTATTAATTATTGCTAATATCCAGAACCTACAAAGAACTCAAACAAATTTACAAGAAAAAAACAAACAACCCCATCAAAAAGTGGGCAAAGGATATGAACAGACATTTCTCAAAAAAAGACATGCATACAGCCAATAGACACATGAAAAAATGCTCATCATCACTGGCCATCAGAGAAATGCAAATCAAAACCACAATGAGATACTATCTCACACCAGTTAGAATGGCAATCATTAAAAAGTCAGGAAACAACAGGTGCTGGAGAGGATGCGGAGGAATAGGAACACTTTTACACTGCTGGTGGGATTGTAAACTAGCTCAACCATTATGGAAAACAGTATGGCGATTCCTCAAGGATCTAGAACTAGAAGTACCATATGACCCAGCCATCCCATTACTGGGGATATACCCAAAGGATTATAAATCATGCTGCTATAAAGAGACATGCACACGTATGTTCATTGTGGCACTATTCACAATAGCAAAGACTTGGAATCAACCCAAATGTCCATCAGTGACAGACTGGATTAAGAAAATGTGGCACATATACACCATGGAATACTATGCAGCCATAAAAAAGGATGAGTTTGTGTCCTTTGTAGGGACATGGATGCAGCTGGAAACCATCATTCTCAGCAAACTATCGCCAAGAACAGAAAACCAAACATCACATGTTCTCACTCATAGGTGGGAACTGAACAATGAGACCACTTTGACTCGGGAAGGGGAACATCGCACACTGGGTCCTATTATGGGGAGAGGGAAGGGGGGAGGGACTGCATTGGGAGTTATACCTGATTTAAATGACGAGTTGATGGGTGCTGACGAGTTGATGAGTGCAGCACACCAACATGGCACAAGTATACATAGGTAACAAACCTGCACATTATGCACATGTACCCTAGAACTTAAAGTATAATAATTTTTTTAAAAAAAGTAAATGAGAACATAAAAATGAGGCCATTGTCCTAATACATACTAAAGGTTTCATTTTAAGTGTCTTTCTTGTATACTGAGTCCCTCAGAAGTATTGATATGTAAGTTGTAGCCTCAAAAACAATTGAGAAAATAAACCATTCAAAGACATCAGCTGTCTTCACTAAACATTTTTTTCTGGGCACACAGCTGGAAACTTCCCATTCATTCAGCAGTTGCTCATGGGTGAGACGGCTTAATATTTTCCCAAGAGCAAGCGTGCCAAGACTTAATGGCTCTGGACAAACATCTGGTAAGGGCTATCAGAACCATCTGGAATGCAGAAAAAGCTTTTGGGTTCTCGCAGGAAATCCTTATGTATTCTTTTTCCCTGACTGGTATCTGTGACAGGCAGGTGCCTCCTGAAATGAGAATTCAGGTGACCTTTTCAAAGAAAGTCTACACCCAGAGTCATGACAAAAATGAAACAAAGAAGATGAGATATTGGTCTAAGTCAGTGATAGCTATGATGTGAATTATCTCTTAGGTACCATGTGTCTTACAGACCCTTTAATACTACTTAGAATATCAAGCCTTGTAAGAATAAAGGCATTAGTAAATGCTCAAGAGATAATAAGGAGACCTGAGCTCATAAGTAGGTCTTGCTACTCTTGTTCTATTAGTGTCTTTCACTTATACAGGTATACATATATGATACTATATATTTATACTGCAATTAAAAGGAGAGAAGAAAAATATATTTAAAAAACATTAAATTATACATCTAGTCTACACTGCATTCTTGCCTAGACATACAAAAATTTTCATTAGGACACTAAAAAAAAAAATTCTCCTATACAACAACATGTAAGACTCTATCCAGAAGGCTTCTCAATATTCTTCATTTGCTATTCCTATTTCATTCTCTCATAAACAAAGCCATTTCTAACAAACTGCCAGCTGATGCCAGTGCTGCTGGTCCCTGGAACATGCTTTGAGTGGCAAGGTTTTCAAACATAATGAGCATAATTTACCTGTCTCAGGAAGATTTTCCTAATTCCTATATAGGAGAGATCCATCCAGGAGATTTTGTTAAGTATGCATACTCCATCACAATTTCCTCATCAAATTCTCTGCATTTCTGAGTAGACCAATTAAATCTATGCTCAATAATAGTAAGAGCCAGTGTTGCTTACATTGTGAAATCTTGGGTCAGATAGATATAGGTCCATATCCCATTCCTGCCTACCAAACACATTGAACACAGGAGTACTTAAACTGGTCTAAACCTTAACTTCCTCTTCTATAAAATAGAGATGCCACTAGTAAATACTTCAAAGGTTTATTTCAAGGATTACATAAAATAACCTATATAACAAAAAAATAACCTATATAACACTGCCTGGTGAGCACTCACCAAATGCTAATTATTCATATTAATGCAATGCTGGAGCTAAATTATGCATCTAATGTGTGATATAGCATATGAGGCTTGAAACTCACGGGTTGACTAGTACAGTAGAATATTTTGCTGTCACAACCACCAGTTGTGCACATTTTCTAGGTCTGTTAATCCATATTTTTTATAAATACTGACTGGAGACCAACATTTCCAATATCTACATGTATATTTTAGCAGAAGGGGTATTTATCATTTTTTTGGTGCGGGGGAGGGGCGGCGACACCTACCACCTGAAACTCTCCATTAGTCAGGGCTTATACTTGCAAACAATAGTATTGAATTGAGCTATTTTTAGCAGAAAAGGCTGTGTAGAAGGTTATTAGGTCGCTCACGGAATCCCTAAAAGGGCCAAAGAACAAAACTGGAAGGCAAATAGATAGGGTCAATAAGCTAAGAAATAAACAGTGAGAAAAAAAAGCATAGCACATTGTGGGTCTACTTTAATAAACTCCATTGCCAACCTTACTCACAATTTTGTACACTTGATTCTAAATGCCAGAATTTGTCCACAGTCATTCTGGAAAAAGTCATATTCACATAGAGAACATATGAAGGTGATTAGGGTAGGGGGTGAAGGGGGATGAAAAGAGGTTAGTTAATGTGTACAAAATTACAGTTGGATTGAAGAAATAAGATGTAGTGACTTCTGGTACCAAAATGGTGGCAGAGAAGCAAGCTGGCTTCATTCCACACCCACACCCACTCCCCAACACATACACAGAGAAAGCCAAAAGCAAATATAGAGCACCAAGATTTTCACCAGCAATATCCCAGAATTCAAATATGAGGATGAGTCAGTTCCCAACACCACAGAAACATGGAAAAAAAAATCCAAGTAAACACTAAGAGACTCAGGTTTCAATATCTGCAACACCCTTTCCTCCAATCTGCTAGATACCAAGCGTGTGGAAAATTTTCTCTGATTCATGGTTTCTACACTAGAAAAATTTCCCCTGATTCATAGTTTCTACACTGGAAAAGTGTGAACAACCAGCTTCCCCTCATGTTGGGTTCCCTGAAGGTGACTTGTCCCTGCTTCAGCCCACAGGAAGTAACAGAAGTTCCTGAAGGGGGAAATACCCCTGAAAATGGCCATAGACAAAGGTGGGAGATGGGACTATCATCCCAGCCCTGGAAACACCACTCTGTAACTTGACCTAGAAGATGCCAAATCAGAGTGGCTGTTCAGCAGTACCACACTGTTTGTCCCACAGGTCCCTCAGACTTGAACCCCTAGCCCACCTTCCACACTGCCAGAATATCATCTATGGGACCTCAGCCATTTGGGATGGGCAGCAATATAGTTGTTTGCTAGATCAAGGCCAACCTGGTATTAAGGTGCCATCTAGTGCTAAAAAGAAAACAGTGACCCAGCAGAGAAAATAATTTAAAAATTCAACAGGTAAATTGCAAAATATCTCTAAGCAAACATAACTAATAAAAACAAAACAACCCAGACACAGAAGACTGGAATAGATAGCTAATCCTTCAAGGCAAAGACTTAGATATACACCCATAAGGAACAACAGCAAACAGGGAACCATGACTTCCCCAAATGGACAAAGCAAGGAACCAGTGACTGATTCCAACAAGATATCAGTATGTGAGCTCTCTGACCAAGAATTCAAAAGAGGAGTTTTAAGGAGACTCAGTGATATCCAATTCAGAAATTTAACAGAATTCAGAAATTTAACAGAAAAATTTCTGTTATTTAAAAGCAATTCAGAAATTTAACAGAAAAATTTAACAAAGAGATTAAAATTATTAAAAACAGAACAGAAATCTTGGGACTAAGAAATATACTTGCTGAGATAAAAAAAATCATTGGTCTCTCAACAGTAGTATAGATCATGCAGAGGACAAAATCAGCGAGCTCAAAGATGGGCTATTTGAAATTACACAGTCAGAGGAGAAAAAAGAAAAAAAGAATAAAAAGGAATGAAGATCGCCTACAATATATAGAAAATTACCTCAAAAGACAATGTCTAAGAATTATTGATGTTCAAGAGGTAGTTGAGCAAGAGCAAAGAACAGAAAGCTTATTAAAATAAATAATAATGGAAAACCCTCCAAAATTTAAGTAGGATATAAATATCCAGGTACAGGAAGGTCTGAGAACACCAAACAGATTCAAACCAAATAAGATTACCCCAAGGCAGGGTATAATAACCAAACTCTCAAAGGTCAAGGATAAAGAGAAGATCCTCAAAGCAGCACAAGATAAAAAGCAAGTAACATATAAAGGAGCTCCAATTCATCTAGCAAAAAACTTCTCAACAGAAACCATACAGGCCAGGAGGGAGTAGGCCAACATTTTCTGAGTGCTCTAAGAAAACAACTGCCATCCAAGAATACTGTATCTAGCAAACCTAACCTTCAAATATGAAGGAGAGATAGTCTTTCCCAGACAAAGAAAAGTTGAGAGAATTCACCACCAACAACCCATATTACAGGAATGGCTAAAAGATGTTCTTCAATCTGAAAGAAAAAAACGCTAATGTGCATCAATAAAACAATTAAAGGTATACAACTCATTGGCAAAATTAAGCACAAAGACAATGCCAGAATACTCCAATACAGCAATTGTGTGCAATCCACTCATGTCTAGTATAAAGCCCAAAAGACAAATATATCAGAAACAATAATACTACAGCAGCCTATTAAGAGATAGGCAATATAAAAATGAAAATTGAGACAACCAAAAGTCAAAATAGTGGTGGAGGAGGAATATAATAAAAGTATAAACGTTTTTTGCTTGTTTGTTTCTATTCTGTGTGTGTGATCTAAGTTGTCATCCCTTTAAAATAACTGGTTATATCCATAAAATGTTTTTTGTAAGCCTCAAGATAAGGACAACGAAAAAAACCTATAATAGACATACAAAAATAAAAGCGACAAATTAAAACATACTACCAGAGAAAGTCACATAATCACAAAGGAAGACAATAAGACAGGAGTTGCTAAACAACCACAAAGCAAGCTATAAAAATAGCAGTAGTAAGTCCTTACTTACCAACAATAACAGTGAATGTAAATGGTCTCAGTACTCCAATTTAAAGACATGGAAAAGCTGAATGGATAAAGAATCAAGACACAACTAATGCTGCCTACAAAAAAACTACCTCACCTATAAAGACAGACATAAACTAAAAGTGAAATGATGAGAATGATATTCTATGCAAGTAAAAACCAGAAGTAGCTATAAATGTATCAAAAAAAACAGTAAAAGTGAAAAACTATAAAAAGAGACAAACTACCCAAAGAGACAAAGGTTACTATACAGTGATAAAAGGGTTAATTTAACAAGAGGATATAACAATTATAAATATCTGAACACCCAACACTGGAGCACCCAAGTATATAAAGTAAACAGCAGTAGAGCTAAAAGAGGAGATAGACAGCAATACAGTAATAATAGGGACTTCAGTACCCCACTCTCAGTAATGAAAAGATGATCAGGATAGAAAATCAACAAAGGAATGGTGGAGTTAAGCTGAACACTAACCTAATAGGCCTAACTAATATTTTCTGAACATTTTACCCAACTGCTACAATTCAATACAAATTATTTTCATCAGCACATGGGACAATTTCCAGAATAAACCAGATCTTAGGTCAAAAAACAAATCTAAACAAACAGAGAAATTTTAAAAATTCAGAAAATAAAAATCACATCAAGTAACTCTTCTGGCCACAATGGAATAAAACTAAAACTCAATAAAAAGGGGCAGAGCAAGATGGCCGAATAGGAACAGCTCCAGCATCCAGCTCCCAGCGTGAGCGACACAGAAGACAGGTGATTTCTGCATTTTCAACTGAGGTACTGGGTTCATCTCACTGGGGAGCGCCGGACAATAGGTGCTGGTCAGCTGTTGCAGCCCGACCAGCGAGAGCTGAAGCAGGGCTAGGCATCGCCTCACCTGGGAAGTGCAAGCGGGAAGAGAATCCCTTTTCCTAGCCAGGGGAACTGAGACACACAACACCTGGAAAATCGGGTAACACCCACCCCAATACTGCGCTTTAAGCAAACGGGTGAGAGGAGCTGGGCACATTCCTCAGCCCCGGGCTCAACACAAACAAGCCCAGTACAAAAACATCCCATCCTCCCATCCCACCATATATCGCCATATATCTCTCAAACTTCCTGAGCCCAGTACAAACACAT
>NW_020265027.1:0-2024 GCF_003255815.1 Theropithecus gelada | reverse complement strand
CAAAGAGGAGGAGCCAGGTGGGAATGGAGGAGAGTCCCTGAGCTCCACGTAGCTTCTGCCTCCCCCACCATCCTTCCTCCAATGTCAACTGGGACGGACAGATAGCACCCCGTGACAGGGCCTTTTAGCTAGTGCTGGGGACTTAGATGTGGGTTTTTGGCCATGGAAGAAGTCTCCAGACTCCCTTAGGAATGAGGGTGGCAGGGGCCCTAACTGGGGATCACTCCAGAACTCCGTAGATGGGCAC
This sequence comes from Theropithecus gelada, assembly GCF_003255815.1. NCBI lineage: Eukaryota > Metazoa > Chordata > Mammalia > Primates > Cercopithecidae > Theropithecus > Theropithecus gelada. The sequence goes on along the minus strand of NW_020265027.1, from coordinate 1,777 downwards.
AGGGCTGGTGAGTTTCCTCAGACAGGTTATTGCCAGGAACACGTGGGACCAGCTAGGGCAGGGAGTGTCTCCTCTGTCCACTTCTGTTGACCTCAGAGTTATGGTGACTCAGAGGACTCTAGGGACCCCTGGGGAAACAACTTTACAAAGGGTTACCATGGCAACCATGGACCAGAGGGAAGAACTGAGGCCCACAGGTGTGGGTAGAAGTCGATGATCCTTTTCTCTAGTCTAGATCTTCCCAGGGCCTTAAGCAATGGAGACCATGTCCATCATTCATTGCTAGTAGAAAATCAACTTTGAATTAGACTTGGGATTTTCCTGACAGTCGTGGGAAGTGGCCCACTGTTGGGGCATCACTTGGGGCCAGATCCCTGGCTCCTGCAGGCTGAGAGACTACCCAACAAGAGCCTCCACATGGCCAGCCTCCACATGGCCTTCGCATCTCTGGCATCTGCTTCAAAAGGCTCAGGATAGGCTGGGCGTGGTGGCTCACGCCTGTAATCCCAACAGTTTGGGAGGCCGAGACAGGTGGATCACCTGAGGTAAGGAGTTTGAGACCAGCATCGCCATCATGGTGAAACCCATCTCTACTGAAAATAGAAAAATTAGCTGCTCATGGTGACGTGCGTCTGTAATTCTAGCTATTGGAGAGGCTGAGGCATGAGAATTGCTTGAACCCGAGAGGCAGAGGTTCCCATGAGCCAAGATCATGCCGCTGCACTCCAGCTGGGGCAACAGAGTGAGACTGACTTTGTCTCCAAAAAAAAAGAAAAAAGAAAAAAAAGGTAGAAAAATCCTAATCTCTGAGGTCACCATTATCTAGCTCCTTACCCACTGAGAAGCACAGATGGGAAGCAGGAGCCCCAGGGCCACCACGGCTCGAGCAGCATTATCATTTAGTCGGAATCCATAAGAACACCCTAGGTTTCATCTGGGACTCCCTGCCCATGGGGAAGATGGGAAAGAAGAGTTGGCTCAAAGCAGAGATCTGCTAGTGCTCCCTTAGTAAGGAAAGCTGTTGGGTGGAGGGGACCACATTTGGGTGAGGAGAGGGAGCAGGGTGTGAAGGTAGTGAGGGAGTGTGGTGCACCGAACTCAGCTCTTTGGGAAACCGTTTTTGCAGACAAGCCATGGTTAGAGGAATCCCGATGCTCTGGCAAACAGACCTGGCTGGAAGGGATGGAACACAGGCTTGCTTGTGTCCCAAAGGGAAACCCAGCTCCAGCCTTGGTGTGTACCTGGAATGGGGTGGTCTTTGACCTTGAAGTGCCACAGAAGGCAACCCAGAACCACACCGGAGCCTACTGCTGCACAGCCACTAACCAGCTGGGCTCTGTCAGCAAAGACATTGCTGTCATTGTTCAAGGTAAACTTTGCTGCTCTGCTGCCGGGCGGAGGATGGAAATCCCTCAGGGGTTTGGGATTCTTATCCAAGGATGAAAATAAGAAAGATTCTACTAGGTTGGGAAGAATGAGACTCAGAAGTGGGCCTGGTGGGCTGGGGTGGGTGATCCTCGCACTTTCAGACCTTCCTAACTCTGTCTTCTGTGCTCAGACAGGATCGGATGAAGGAATCAGCTCTGCCCTCTTTGTCGTTATTACCGTTGCCCTTGGAGTGGGTGTCATCACCATAGCACTGTATTTGAGCTATCGGCCCTGCCAAGTGGACAGGAGGAAATTGCTCTATAGACAGAAAGAGGAGGACAAAGAGGAGAAAAGCCAGTTTACTGTTGAGGAAGAGAAAAGTACAACTCATATAATTGACAGCTATTTG
>NW_020265026.1:0-2024 GCF_003255815.1 Theropithecus gelada | reverse complement strand
CAGCTACTCGGGAGGCTGAGGCAGGAGAATGGTGGGAACCCGGGAGATGGAGCTTGCAGTGAGCTGAGATCAGGCCACTGTACTCCGGCCCGGGTTCCCACCATTCTCCTGCCTCAGCCTCCCGAGTAGCTGGGACTACAGGCGCCCGCCACCACACCCGGCTAGTTTTTTGTATTTTTTAGTAGAGACGGGGTTTCACCGTGTTAGCCTGGTTGGTCTCGATCTCCTGACCTCGTGATCCGCCCGTCTCGGCCTCCCAAAGTGCTGGGATTACAGGCTTGAGCCACACCGCCCGGCCGGTGATGTCTTGCTGTGCAAAGTCGCTGGGTGAGCGGCTCACAGGGCAGCGTCCTAAGGACAACAGCAAAGCTTTGAGATGATGAGGGTGTTCCTGAGGAGGGAAACACGCCAACAACGAAGTATCACAAGTGGGAAGTGGGGGTTGGGGGGGAACAGACGACAAATGTCACACATCTGTGACAACTGGAAGAGCCATTAGCAATGGTGTTTTGGAAGGATCTTTTAAATTCATGACATCTCTTTTCACTTGGAAAAAAGCAGGTTCATAATCATAGAGAATGAGCTTAATGTTGCTGAATATACACTTATGCTCAAAGAAGGACTACGGCTTCAGTGGTGACTATCAATGTGGGATAGATTCAGGAGTGATTTTAATTTTCCTTCTTATACTTTTCTATATTTTCCAAATTTGCTACAGGACTAGATATTACTTGTATAATAAAGTATGAATTTAATAAGTGATTCCAAAGAAGATGCACAAATAACCAATAAACATATGAAAAGATGCTTCACATCATTAGTTATTAGGGGAATGCAAATCAAAACCACAATGATAAAGGTCTAATACCCACTAAGATGCCTAAAACGACAACAACAAACCAGATAATAAGTGTTGGCAAAGACAAGGGGAAAACTGGGACCCTCCTACACTGTTGTCGGGAATGTAAAATGAAGCCACTGTGGAAAACAGTCTAGCAGTGCCTCAAAAGCTTAAACCTACCGTTCGCTTGTGACCTAGCAATTCCGTTCCTAGATATATGCCCAAGATAACTGGAAACAGGTGTTCCAACAAACCATGCACACAAATGTTCACAGCAGCCAAAACCTGGAAACAATCAAAGTGTCCATCATCTAATAGAAACAAAGTATGGTATAACCACACAATGAAACACAACTCAGCCATAAGAAGCAGGGAGATTCTGATACATGCTACGGCGTGGGAGAATCTCAAAAACACTGTCGTAAGTAGAAGAAGCTGGTCATAAAGGACCCCGCATGGATGATCCTATTACATGAAGCGGGCAGAACAGAAAAATCTAGATTCAGAAAGTAGAGTCATGGTTGCCAGGGCTCTGGTAAAGGGGAAACCAGGGAGTGACCTTTTTTTTTTTTTTTTTTTTGAGATGGAGTCTCACTCTGTTGCCCAGCCTGGAGTGCAGTGGTGCGATCTTGGCTCACTGCAACTTCTACCTCCCAGGTTCAAGCAATTCTCCTGCCTCCACCTCTCGAGTAGCTGGGACTACAGGTGCACACTACCATACCCAGCTAATTTTTGTATTTTTAGTAGAAACAAAGTTTCATCATGTTAGCTAGGCTGGTCTCGAGCTCCTGACTTCAGGTGATCCACCCGCCACCTCAGCCTCCCAAAGGGATTACAGGAGTGAGCCATGGTGCCTGGCTGGGAGTGAGTTCTAATGGGTACAAAGTTTCTTTTTGGGGTGATGCAAATGCTCTGGGATTAGAGAATGGTGATGTTTGCACGATCTTGTGAACGTGCAAAAAGCCACTTAATGGTGCACTTTAAAAGAGCAAATTTTCGGTGGCTCAAGCCTGTAATCCCAGCACTTTGGGAGGCCGAGACGGGCGGATCACGAGGTCAGGAGATCGAGACCATCCTGGCTGACACGGTGAAACCCCGTCTCTACTAAAAAAAAAAAATACAAAAAACTAGCCGGGCGAGGTGGCGGGCGCCTGTAGTCCCAGCTACTCGGGAGGCTGAGGCA
>NW_020265025.1:0-1909 GCF_003255815.1 Theropithecus gelada | reverse complement strand
TTCTTTCTCTTTGTTATCGGAGGATATTTCCTTCGGACCTATAGTCTCAAAGGGAACCGAAATATCTGTTCTCAGATTCCACAGAAAGAAGGCTAGCAAAGAGAACGACGAAATACAGATGTAACTCTGTGAGATGAATTAACATAACACTAACCAGTCTCTCAGAAAGCTTCTTTCCAGATTTCATCTGAGGATATTTCCTTTTTCCCCATAGCCCTCTATGGGCTTCCAATTATCACTTTGCCAATTCCACAAGAACTGTCTTAGCGAAAGGCTTCTTGAGGGGAAAGCTGTAACTCTGTGAGATGATTTCACAGAACACAAAGAAGTTTCTGAGAAAGCTTCATTCCCTTTGTTATTGGAGGATATTTCCTTTGGCCCTATAGTCTTCAAAGTTATCCGAAATATTTGTTCTCAGATTCCACAGAAATAAGGCTAGCAAAGAGATCCACGAAATACAGGTGTAACTCTGGGAGANCTGGCAAATAGATCCACGAAATACAGATGTAACTCTGTGAGATGAATTAAGAGAACTCTAAGCAGTTTCTCAGAAAGATTCTTTCCAGATTTCATCTGAGGATATTTCCTTTTTCACCATAGCCTTCTATGGTCTTCCAAATATCACTTTGCTAATTCCACAAGAACTGTCTTAGCGAAAGGCTTCTTGAGGGGAATGCTGTAACTCTGTGAGATGATTTCACAGAACACAAAGAAGTTTCTCAGAAAGCTTCATTCTCTTTATTATCTGAGGATATTTACTTTGGCCCTATAGTCTTCAAAGGGATCTGAAATATCTGTTCTCAGATTCCACAGAAAGAAGGCTAGAAAAGAGATCCACGAAATACAGATGTAAATCTGTGAGATGAATTAAGGGAACACTAAGCAGTTTCTCAGAAAGCTTCTTTCCAGATTTCATCTGAGGATATTTCCTTTTTCACCATAGCCCTCTATCGGCTTCCAAATATCAATTTCCAATTCCACAAAAACTGTCGTAGCGAAAGGCTTCTTGAGCGGAAAGATGTAACTCTGTGAGATGATTTCAGAGAACACAAAGAAGTCTCTCAGAAAGCTTATCCGTCTTTGCTATCGAAGGATATTTCCTTTAGCCCTATAGTCTTCAAAGGGAAGCGAAATATCTGTTCTCAGATTACACAGAAAGAAGGCCAGCAAAGAGATCCACGAAATACAGATGTAACTCTGTGAGATGAATTGAGGGAACACTAAGCAGTTTCTCAGAAAGCTTCTTTCCAGATTTCATCTGAGGATATTTCCTTTTTCACCATAGCCCTCTAGGGGCTTCCAAATATCACTTTGCCAATTCCACAAGAACTGTCTTAGCGAAAGGGTTCTTGAGGGGAATGCTGTAACTCTGTGAGATGATTTCACAGAACACAAAGAAGTTTCTCAGAAAGCTTCTTTCTCTTTGTTATCGGAGGATATTTCCTTTGGCCCTATAGTCTTCAAAGTGTTCCGAAATATCTGTTTTCAGATTCGACACAAAGAAGGCTAGCAAAGAGATCCACGAAATACAGATGTAACTCTGTGAGATGAATTAACAGAACACTAAGCAGTTTCTCAGAAAGCTTGTTTCCAGATTTCATCTGAGGATATTTCCTTTTTAACCATACCCCTCTATGGGCTTCAAAATATCACTTTGGCAATTCCACAAGAACTGTCTCAGTGAAAGGCTTCTTGAGGGGAAACCTGTAACTCTGTGAGATGATTTCACAGTACTCTAAGCAGTTTCTCAGAAAGCTTCTTTCCAGATTTCATCTGAGGATATTTCCTTTTTCACCATAGCCCTCTAGGGGCTTCCAAATATCAATTTGCCAATTCCACAAGAACTGTCTTAGCGAAAGGCTTCTTGAGGGGAAAGCTGTAACTCTGTGAAATCATCTCACAGAGTTAC
>NW_020265024.1:0-2024 GCF_003255815.1 Theropithecus gelada | reverse complement strand
TTCCTAGAACCTGTAAATGTTACCTCATTTGGAAAAAGCATCTTTTCCGGTATGATTAAGTTAAAGATCTTGAGGAGCGATATCCTGGATTGCCTCTGTGGGCATTAAATCCCGACACGTGTATCCTTATAAGAGGGAGATAAAGGAGATTTAACTTCAGACAGAAGAGAAGGAGGCCCTGTGACCACGGAGGCAGAGCCCGGAGTGGTGGAGCTGCAAGCCAATGAAGGCCAGCAGCCACCAGAAGCTGGGAAAGTCAAAGGATGGATTTTTCTCCTTAGCCTCTGAGAGCACTGGCTCTGCCGATACCTAGATTTCAGCCCAGTGATACTGATTTTGGACTTCTGGTATCCACAACTGTGAGATAATAAATTTCTGTTGTTTTGAGTCACCAAAGTTTTGGTAATTTGCTCTAACAGCCACAGAAAACTAATATACATGCCTACCTGGGTCCAGCTATGTCCTGTGACTCCTGCTTTCCTGGGACAGGCAGGCTGCTCCGTGGCTGCTGGCCATCCCCCTGGGTGCTGGACGCTGAAGGCTGCTCTGTGCCTGCTGGCCATCCTCCTGGGTGCTGGACGCTGCAGGCTGCTCCATGCCTGTTGGCCATTCCCTTTGGTGCTGGACAGCGCTCACATTATGAAATCCACTGGCCGTGTGAAAAACACCTGCAAATGTTACCAGGAGAGGGATTAGTTCTTTTGCTGGCAACTCTTGTTATTGTTTATGCCTTAACATCTGTGTCTCCAAGATCCCTTCTCTCTGCCTTCATCGATGCCAGGAAGGCAGTCACCTTTTGCCTTGCTTTGCCTCTCAGCAAGTGGCATGTCTCCATGTCACTTTAAGCGTCAAGCACAAGGAGCCCAATAAGATGCTGAGAAGTGTCTGCCTACAAGGTTACAAGGTGGTGGAGACATTCTCAGCCGGTAACTCCAGGGCTCAGTAAAACAGCTACAGGAAACCTAAAGTTCAAAATGCTGAAGTGAAAAATGGGAGATCACAACGAAGGGAAACACAAGCCCCTTATTTTGAAAATATTATGGTGATAACGCACAACATAAACTTTACCGTATTAACCATTTGTAGGTATACAGTGCAGTAGTGTTAAGTGTATACATGCTGTTGAGTAACGAGTTTCTAGAACTTGCTCCTCTTGGAGATCTGAAACTATACCCACTATACAACAACTCCATTTCTCTCTCCCCTGGCTTCCGGAAACGACCGTTCTATTTTCTGTTTCTATAAGTTTGACTAATTTCGAACCTAATGTAAGAGAAATCATACACTATTTGTCTTTGTGTGACTGGCTCATTTCAATTAGTATAATATTTTCAAGGTTCATCTATGTTGCAGCACATGACAGGGCTGCTTTCTTTTTTAAGGCTCATAATATTATAATATTCCATTGCATGGATAGACCACATTTATTTAGTTAGTTAGGTGATTAATTAGTTATTGAGACAATCTCACTCTGTTGCCCAGACTGGAGTGCAGTGGCATGATCATGGCTCACTGCAGTCTGAACCTCCCATTCTCAAGCGATCCTGCCACCTCAGCCTCCTGAGTAGCTGGGACTACAGTCACATAACAGCATGCCTGGATATTCATCTTTCTGTGTAACTGGTTGAGAAACAGGGAAGTAACAGTAAAGAAACTGTCTCAGAATAAATCTGGTGGCAGCAGAAGAGAATATGAGACACATTGTCCTCACAGAGCCTTGAAGAGTGTGACGGTAGTTGAGGGCCACACTGTTGTCTTAGAGTGAAGTGAGGAGAACTTACATTGGTTTGGTAGTCATGGGAATGGCAGGAGGAATGAAATGTGAAAGCTCATTGGCGGCAGAATCAAAATGTCTTGGTCTTTGTAGTCAACTATTAAGTGAGGAAGAGGAATTATTGGCTGACTTAGAAGAAGTAAAAAATGTGAAATATCAATAAAACACAAAGCTCATGATTTTAGTCAGGGTAAAGCTTAAGCACTGTGTGATTCTAGATAGATTATTGAGCAGTTTTGTTCCATGTATT
>NW_020265023.1:0-2026 GCF_003255815.1 Theropithecus gelada | reverse complement strand
AAAAAAAAAAAAAAAAAAAATTTAAAAAACCACCACAACAAAAACTCCAAAAGAGACGAACCATGAAGGAAAATTCTCATAAACATTAAAGTTAAGAACCGCTGGGTGCAGTGGCTCACACCCGTAATCCCAGTACTTTGGGAGGCCGAGGCAGGCAGATTGCTTGAGGTCGGGAGTTGAAGACCAGCCTGGCCAACATGGGAAAACCCTGTCTCTACTAAATATACAAAAATTAGCCAGGAGTGGTGGCACACGTCTGTAATCCCAGCTACTAGGAAGGCTGAGTCAGGAGAATCGCTTGAACCTGGGAGATGGAGGTTGCAGTAAGCCAAGATTGCACCACTGTACTTCAGCCTAGGTGACAGAGCGAGACTCTGTCTTAAAAAAAAAAAAAGTTAAGAACTTCCATTTGGCCGGGCGCGGTGGCTCACACCTATAATCCCAGCACTTTGGGAGGCAGAGGCGGGCGGATCACAAGGTCAGGAGATTGAGACCATCCTGGCTAACACGGTGAAACCCTGTCTCTACTAAAAATACAAAAAATTAGCCGGGCGTAGTGGTGGGTGCCTGTAGTCTCAGCTACTCGGGAGGCTGAGGCAGGAGAATGGTGTGAACCCAGGAGGTGGGGCTTGCAGTGAGCCGAGATCATGCCACTGCACTCCAGCCTAGGCAACACAGCGAGACTCCATCTCAAAAAAAAAAAAAAAAAAGAACTTCCATTCATCAGATTACACCATTAAGAGAGTTAAAACAAAAACAAAAACAAATCACAGAGTGGGAGAAGATATTTGCAACACATCTATCTGACAAAGGACTGATATCCAGTATATACAAAGAACTTCTATAAACAATAAGAAATGGGCAAGAGATTTTTAATAGGCACTTTACAAAAGAGGATATCCAAATAGCCAATATGATAAGTTGTTTAACTTCATTAGTCATCAGAGGAATGCAAAATAAAACAATGAGATACCACTACACAAACACACAACCATTAATTTAAAGTTAAAATTAAAAAGTTTCACAATATCAGGTGTTGATGAGGATGTGGAACATCTATAACTCTCATTCATTGTTGGTCAGAAAGTCACTTAGTATTAATCAACAGTATCTACTAAACCTGAAAGCCAAGAATTAAGAACTCATTCACACATCACTTCTTGGCCTTTTGGGTAAGATCAAGGCTAGTATCTATCCTTCGTTTAGCAATACTCACAACAGGCAGGAATTTAATTTTTGATGTATTTTAAACTACATTAAATATTGAATCTGTTGCCTTTAAAAAGGAACAAACTCGGCCCAGTGTGGTGGCTCATGCCTGTAATCCCAGCCCTTTGGGAGGATGAGGCGACGGATCACAAGGTCAAGAGGATCGAGACCATCCTGGCCAACATGGTGAAACCCTGTCTCTACTAAAAACACAAAAATTAGCTGGGCATGGTGGCGTACACCTGTAGTCCCAGCTACTCCCTCGGGAGGCTGAGGCAGGAGAATCGCTTGAACCCAGGAGGCAGAGGTTGCAGTGAGCTGGGATCATGCCACTGCACTCCAGCCTGGTAACAGATTGAGACTCTCCAAAAAAAAAAAAAAAAAAAAAAAAAGAACAAACTTGGCTGGACGTGTGGCTCATACCTGTAATCCCAGCACTTTGGGAGGCTGAGGTGGATGGATCAGGAGGTCAAGAACTCAAGACCATCCTGGCCAACATGATGAAACCCCGTTTCTACTAAAAATACAAAAAAGGCCGGGCGCGGTGGCTCAAGCCTGTAATCCCAGCACTTTGGGAGGCCGAGGCGGGTGGATCACAAGGTCAGGAGATCGAGACTATCCTGGCTAACATGGTGAAACCCCGTCTCTACTAAAAATACAAAAAACTAGCCGGGCGCGGTAGCGGGCGCCTGTAGTCCCAGCTACTTGGGAGGCTGAGGCGGGAGAATGGCGTGAACCCGGGGGGCGGAGCTTGCAGTGAGCCGAGATCGCGCCACTGCACTCCAGCCTGGGAGACACAGTGAGACTCCGTCTCAAA
>NW_020265022.1:0-2027 GCF_003255815.1 Theropithecus gelada | reverse complement strand
AAGGAAGGAAGGAAGGAAGGAAGGAAGGAAGGAAGGAAGAAAGGAAGGAGAGAAGGAAATAAAGTCTTACAAGACTCCTTTGTCTTTTAACTGGACATCTCTGTACCAAAAACTTGCAAAAGAGGCAGAAGCTTCCAGCATTTTGAAACTGAAAATGAAAGATGGGATAATTTTTTTTAAGTGTAGATAGTCATTATGGTATAAAACCAAGGTGGTGGCTCACATCTATAATCCTGGCACTTTGGGAGGCCAAGGCAGAATGATCACTTATACCCAAGGAATTTGAGACCAGCCTGGGCAATATACTAAGACCCTGTTTCTACAAAAATTTAAAAAATTAGCCAGGTGTGGTGATGTGTGCCTGTGGTTCCAGCTACTCAGGAAGCTGAGGCAAGGAGATCACTTGAGCCCAGGAGCTTGAGGCTGCAGTGAGCTGTGTTCCCACCATGGCACTCCAGCCTAGGTGACAGAGCAAGACCCTGTCAAAAGAAAGGAAGAAAGAAAGAAGGAAAAAGGAAAGAAAGAAGGAAAGAGAAAGGGGGAGAGAGAGAGCGAGAGAAAGAGAGAAAGAAAGAAAAAAGAAAGGGAGGGAGGAAGAAAGAGAGGAAGGAAAGAGGGAGAGAGGAAGGAAGGAACGATGAAAAGAAAGAAAAAGAAAGGGAAGAGGAAGCGAAGAGAGGGGAGGGAAAGGGAAAGGAAAGGAAAAAACAAAACAAAGTGTGGCTCTGTGGCTCTTGTTTTGAGTTCACTGACGTTCCTTCACCTTTCTTAAACCATTCATGGTTTTCATCTTGACTTGTGAAGGTGACGAGGGTGTAAAAGGGTTTTTTGTTTGTTTGTTTGTTTGTTTGTTTTAAGACAGAGTCTCACTCCATCACCCAGGTTGGAGTGCAGTGGCACGATCTTGGCTCACTGCAACCTCCATCTCCCAAGTTCAAGAGATTCTCGTGTCTCAGCCTCCCTAGTAGCTGAGATTACAGGTGTGTGCCACCACACCTGGCTAATTTTTTTTTTTCTTTTAGAGATGGGGTTTCTCCATGTTGGCCAAGCTGGTCTGAAACTCCTGGCCTCATGTGATTCACCTCCCTTGGCCTCCCAAAGTGCTCAGATTGCAGACGTGAGCCAGTATGCCTAGCCAAGAGAGGGTGAAAGGCTTTGATAATTCTCAGAGGAACCTTGGGCTTGGAAACATTGGCCTCGTCTGTTGGTTCTCATTATACTTAAGAATTATTTGAGTTGCTTTTCAAAAATATGGACTCCATTTCCCCACCAAGACTTATGAATCAGAACATCTCAAGGGTTGGTCCCAGGAATCTGCATTTTTACAATTATCCCAGGCATGATTGATGCAGCCATGCCAGTTCCCATCCATGGCCTATGACTGTGGACTATTGCATGGTTCTTGACACTGGGGTGATGCTCAGCAGCCTTGTCACCCTCTCGTCCAGCCAGTCCCCAAGGACAGCCCAGAAGCCTTGCCACTGTGACAATCGGCATCATGCCTTATGTTTCCCACTCCATCTCCATCCTCAAGTTCGTGGTGGCTGTCCTCTCTTCCAGGAGGAATCTGCATGTGTGGAGACAACTGCAAATGCACAACCTGCAACTGTAAAACATGTCGGAAGAGTGAGTATGGTGACTGGGGGCACCATGGGCTGGGAGTTAGAAAAGTCCCATCCAGGGCAGGCATGGTGGCTCACGTCTGTAATCCCAGCACTTTGGGAGGCCGAGGTGGGTGCATCACCTGAAGTCAGGAGTTCGAGACCAGCCTGGCCAACATGGTGAAACCCCATCTTTACTAAAAATACAGTAATTAGCTGGGCATGGTGTTGGGTGTCTGTAATTCCAGCTACTCGGGAGGCTGAGGCAGGAGAATTGCTTGAACCCAGGAGGCAAAGATTATAGTGAGTGGAGATCACGCCATTGCACTCCAGCCTTGGTGACAAGAGTGAAAATCAGTGAAAAAAGAAAGGAAGGAAGGGAGGGAGGGAGGGAGGGAGGGAGGGAAGGAAGGAAGGAAGGAAGGA
>NW_020265021.1:0-2027 GCF_003255815.1 Theropithecus gelada | reverse complement strand
GTCTTAGAGAGGTCCCTTGGGTGACCCCCATGTGGAGGAGGTGCCTGGGGAGAAGCCGGGTGGGGAATGGGAGGGTCAAGGAGGAGGTCTGGGAGACGGCATCCCAACCCAGGTATGGTAAGTTTGAGCCAAAGATGCATTGAAAACAGGAGTGGATGTCTGGGGAGTCACACTCCGTCAGTATTTCAGGGAAAATTGCCAGAGAGGACACCTGTGAGATGGTTTTGTACCTGGCCTGTCCCATGGAGGGCCTGGAAATGGTCAGCATGGACAGGGGCCAGAGGGGAGCCTGGTTCACTCAACGCTGTGCCCCTGCTGTGGCTTGGAGCCACGGGTCCTGCATGGAACTCTCAGAGCAGGCAGGATCTGCCCTGACCTCAGCCCATGGGGAAAGCAGCCACTGCCTGCAGAGAGGGTGGCACTGGGGCAGGACGCTTGGGATGAGTGGGGCGTAGGGACACTCAGGAAGGCTTCCAGGGGTGTCAGGGTCATCCTCACCTCCTGCAGCTGAGACCACAGCAGTGTCACAGGCTTCGGGGCTCCTGGGGTGAGCCAGCATTGGCTGGACATGTGGAATGACCTGGAGACAGGAATGGCCTCTGGGAAGATGGGCTCCGAGTCCCCCTTTTGCTGAACATGGCCCTTCAGGACCCGTTTGATGCAGCCGGGTACTACCAGCTGGCCCTGGCAGCCACCATGGACCTGGGCAACAAGAAGGACACAGCTGAAGACTTCCACGCGGCTGGCCACCATCTCCCACAACTTCCTCCTGGATCGTGAGAAGTCGATCCTCTTCTACCAGAAGGCCAGGACCTTCGCCACAGAGCTCAACGTCCGCAGGGTCAACCTACCTCCTCTGCCACTCTGCGGGTGGGCCCCCTGGTTGGCCCCCAGCCACCCTCGCTGAGGACAGCATCCGAGGGAGCGGGTTTTGTGCAAGGAGGATGGTCTCCTGCCTCTCCTGGTGTCTCCGTGGCTCATTTTCTGGGAAATGGAGGCATGAAAGCAGAGTTCAAATAGCAATAAATGTGTTTTTTTGCAATAACATACCGAAGTCCCCAGGGCATCCTTCCCTGTGTGCTTCCTGGGCTGTGTCTAGGGGCCAGCTCCTCCCCTGGTGGCAGCCCTCTGATCTTGGGGATGAGAAGGACCCTGAGTCCAACAGACCTGGCCAGGTCACCATGAGCCTCGGTTTCCTCGGCGGCCAGACGGGAGATGGTGGGGAACTCCCTGGGCAGCTCCCTGCTCTCCCTGCTCAGAGCTCTTGCTGTAGGTCTCGTGCCGCCGTTGCCTTTAATCTTCAGGCCACTGTGCCCGGATGTGGGGGCTGCTAGTGTCCCTGTTCGCCATTGAAGAAAGAGGCACAGAGAGGTTAGGTGTCTGACCGTCACACAGCAGGTAGGGGCGGAGACGCAGAGTCCAGTACACTGACCACCACACCACTCTGCCAGCCTGCAGCCTGGATGGTGTCCCCCATTAGGACCCAAAGTCAGCTCTTGGACCTCTCTTGTGGTGTCAGGAGGGCCACAGGCCAGTGAGGGTGGCGATGGGGATCCCTCACTCAGTGTCCTCTGCTTCCAGACTTGGTTGAGCCGAGCCTGGCCAGTCCCACCTCTGGCCACTGGTCAGCCCTGTGGGAAGTGAGATAGATGCAGGGATCTCCGCCTGTGTAGACGCTGCTACCCTGTATTGAAAGCCTTATCTGGGCTGACCCCAGCCATCCCCACATGCCCCTCCCCTTCCGGCCCCCGGCCCTCATCCCAGTCCCAGGAATCCCAGGTTTTCCTTCATGGAATCTCTTGGCCCCAGGGAACACAGCTCACACGGTCTCTTTGCCAGTTTACACAAGAAAACCGAGGTTCAGAGACTATGGGTGTCCCACGTGATTCTCACGTACGCTGCACTCTCCCAGGCCCCTCTTTTACACACTTTAAATGAGGTGACTTTCACATCGCATGCAATTAACTATTTCAACGTGAATAATGTGGTGGCATTTGTGCATTCACAGTCCTGTGCAACCACTCACG
>NW_020265020.1:0-2027 GCF_003255815.1 Theropithecus gelada | reverse complement strand
TTTACACATGACGGTTGTGATGGCTGGAAAAGGCTTCACACAATGAGTGAGTTTGAGCTACATTTGAAGGAAGGAACAGGTCCCTGCCAGTGGAAATGAAAGATAAGGGTGACCCAAGCCATCAGCAGCAGCGGGGGTGGGGTGGTGCAGACTCCCCATGGATGGTGGGCATGGCTGAAATGCAGGAGAGGGCAGGGGTGCAAAGGAACAGCAGGGCGGCAGTAAAATTCCCCTGCAGAGAGGGGACGTGACTGAGATATCACATGTATACAGCTGAGAGATGATCTGAGGATGATTTCTGGGAGCCTATGGGAAGAGCACGTGGTCATCATCAGTTCTCAGGATCTCTTTTAATGAAGTGAAAACAGTCTTGCCTCTGCCTATCTTGTGAGTGTTAAGATCAAATCAGATAATCTTCAGCGAGCCTTGTAAATGCTAAAGGTTATGACAGACTGTTCCAGCCCGCTTGTCTCCACCCTCCTTTCCTCCTCGGTAACGTGAACCCTGCTGGGTACCTCACTATCTGCCTGGCTTCCTCCTCCATAACGTGAGCCTTGAGTACTTGCTGGGTACCTCGCTGTCCACCTTCCTTCCTCAGTAACGTGAGCCCTGAGTATTTGCTGGGTACCTTGCTGTCTGCCATACAGCTGGCTGTAGAATTGTCAAACGCACTTGACTGGCACATAAACAAAAGTGCTCACCAGGTCTTGGGAGGGCTTTCTGACATGTGGGTGCCTTCTGTTCCCTGTTAGGCTGGAGCTGCAGGAGCCCTCCTAGACCAGACAGAGGACCAAGGCTGTGGCCTCGGCGTGGGGACTGGGGGAGCTCCCTGGGTTTATTGTGTGGGTGAGAGCAAACTTCGGTACCGCTGCGGCATTGGGATTCAGGGTTCCTTCTGGAATGTTTTGAGTGAGAAACAGGAAGTGTGCACAGGTGCGTCTTCTGCGGATTTTATGGTTATCTTGGGAGAGCACTGGTGCCTCTGAGCTATGAACCTGCAGAACCACTTCTTCCACTAACGGCCGCCTTTCTATAAAGAATGACTTACAAAAGATGCCACTTCAGATAGAGGTATTTGCAGGTGTGGCCTGAAAAATGAACAAAATGACTTTCATCTCAAGGAAAGTACCTTACATTATTCCCAATGATAGACATTGAGCTTTCCCGCGAATATTAAAATATAAAAATCTTGTGTCTACCACTGTCTCATGTGATTGATGATACTGATGCGTGGTTTTTTTTGTTTTGTTTTTGTTTTTGTTTTTTTTTTAACATATAACGAAATGTGGAAGCTGCTCATAACTCTGAATCAGTGTTATCTAACCAATGTGTGATTACAAAATCGTGTGCTGGTAAAAGCCATTCAATTGCAGGACGGACCAGTCGACTTAGAAGGAATTGGGGCAAGAAAGGTCCAACGACCAGAGCACAGACTGTGTTGCAGACAGCCTGTACGGAAGTGCCACTTGTTATATTTGCAATGAGAGAATACCTAAAGTGATCTGAAAACACAGTGAAAATACTGCTTCCTAATTGTATATCAGCATGGGGTCAGACTTTCTTCATAAACTTCAGCCACGGCTCTGCAGCCCACTGAACACAGATGCAGGCATGAGAACCCTGCTGTCTGAGGTGCAGAGATGTTAGGTGTTTTCACAGCAGCACAAACTGTTGCCAGGCTGCTGCTTATTTTGGAAAATGGTTTCTTCTTTAAGACTGTGTTAAGATGTAATGACTTGATCCTTGTAGAATAAACGAAATTGTTACTTTTTTTGTTTGTTTTTGAGACGGAGTCTTGCTCTGCCACCCAGGCTGGAGTGCAGTGGTGTGATCTCAGCTCACTTCAACCTCTGCCTCCTGAGTTCAAGCGATTCTCCTGCCTCAGCCTCCCTAGTAGCTGGTACTACAGGTGTTCGCCACCATGCCAGGCTAATTTTTGTATTTTAGTAGAGATGGGGTTTCACCATGTTGGCCAGGCCGGTCTCGAACTCCTGACCTCAAGTGATCCACCTGCCTCTGCCTCCCAA
>NW_020265019.1:0-2027 GCF_003255815.1 Theropithecus gelada | reverse complement strand
TAGTATGTAATTCTGGGACTTTTTCACCACGGGCCAAAGAAACCTTGAACCCATTAAGAGTCAGCACCTGCTCCTTCCTTCCGCCAGTACCTGGCAATCGCCAGCCGACTTCCATTTCTCTGGATTTGCCCATTCTGGACATCTGTTGTGAGGAGAATCGTACAGGGCGTGACCTTTGGCATGACCTTCGGTGCTGGCATCTTTCACGTCCAAGGTGAGTGGAATCTCACAGTGAGTGACCTCTTGACAGACACCTGGACTGTTTCTACTACTACGAATAATGCTGCTATGAAGATTCTTGCATAAGATTTTTTTTTGTAAAAATGTTTTCAATTTTCTTGGGCATATGCCTAGGAGTGAAATTCCTGGGTCGTATGTGATTTCATGCTTAACTTTTCTGAGGAACTGCCAGACTTTTCCAAATCAACTGCACCAATTTTACTTCCCTTCCCACTAGCAATATATCAAGATTTCAGTTTTCCCAAATTCACCACCATGTCACTGTCCAATACTGGGATTTTACCCATCCTAGTGGTTGTGAAGTGGTATCTCACGGTGGTTTTGATTTCCATTTCTAAGATGACCAATTCTGCTAAACATCTCATGTGCTTTTTAAGACATTTATATGTCTATCTTTGGAGAATGTCTATTCAAATCCTTTGTCCATTTTTAAATTGGAGTTTTATTAAGAGTTTTTAAATATATTCTTGATATCAGGTCCTGATTGTGATAATGTATCCTGTTCTGTGGGTTGTCTTTTTACTTTAATAGTATCCTCTGAAATGAACATTTTAAAGTTTGATACCATCTTTTTCCCTTCAGTTGCTTGTTACAGCTCTAGACGTCTCAGCCAAGGAAACATTGCCTAATCCAACCTAACAGTTTCTCGAGGATTCTCCCTAAAGGTGTCATGGGCTGAACTGTCCCATTCCCCCTCCCCAAGATTCCCATGTTAAAGTCACCACCCCAGAAACTTAAAATGTCACTGTATTTAGATACAGGGCCTTAGCTTGGCAATTTAGGTCCCATAAGATCTTAAGAGTAGGCCCTGATCCAGTATGACTGGTGTTCTTTTAAGATAATTTAGACACAGTCCTTAGTGCTCCATACACATAAGAGAAACCTGTGAAGACACAGAGAAGACACCGTCTACGCAGCATGGGGTGAGGCACCAGAGAATCCAACCCTGCCCGCACCTTGATCCCAGGCTTCCGGTCTCCAGGAAAAAGGAAACAATATACTACTGTCTAAGTCAACACGGTCTGTGGTGTCCGTTATGGTACCCAGCAGACAGAGAGTGGGTCTCACAGTCAGCTCCTTACGTTGGATCCATGTTGAGCTTTGCTTGTACGGTGAGGAAGGGTCCAGTCCATCCTTTTCCATGTGGATACCCCAGTTGTCCCGGCACCGTTGAGTTGTGAAAGGCAAAAAGTAAAGCAAC
Organism: Theropithecus gelada; assembly: GCF_003255815.1. NCBI lineage: Eukaryota > Metazoa > Chordata > Mammalia > Primates > Cercopithecidae > Theropithecus > Theropithecus gelada. Next base: position 586 of record NW_020265019.1, on the reverse strand, counting down.
CCTTACTATCCTCTCTCCATCAACAGATTAGACGATACACTGAAGAATCGTGGACAATTTTGTCAGTTTAAGCCAGTGGTTTTCAAACTTTTGGGTCTCAGGAACCCTTTGCACTTTATTAAAGATCACAGAAAAGCTTTCTCATCAGGCCGGGAGTGGTGGCTGCTCATGCCTGTAATCCCAGCACTTTGGGAGGCAGAGTCAGGTGGATCACTTGAGGTCAGGAGTTCGAGACCGGCCTGGCCAACATGGTGAAACCCCGTCTCTACTAAAATACAAAAATTAGCCTGGCATGGTGCCGAACACCTGTAGTACCAGCTACTAGGGAGGCTGAGGCAGGAGAACCCCTTGAACTCAGGAGGCAGAGGTTGAAGTGAGCTGAGGTCACACCACTGCACTCCAGCCTGGGTGGCAGAGCAAGACTCCATCTCAAAAAAAAAAAAAAAAAAAGTAACAATTTAGTTTATTTTACAAGGATAAAGTCATTACATCTTAACACAGTCTTAAAGAAGAAACCATTTTCCAAAATAAGCAGCAGCGTCCCCCAGGACTTACAGGTGGTTCGTGCCTGGAATAGTTCCACGGT
>NW_020265018.1:0-8300 GCF_003255815.1 Theropithecus gelada | reverse complement strand
CGTGGATCTCTTTGTTAGCCTTATTTCTGTGGAATCTGAGAACAGATATTTCGGATCCCTGTGAAGACTATAGCGCCAAAGAAAATATCGACGGTTAACAAAGAGAAAGAAGCTTTCTGAGAAACTTCTTTGTGTTATGTGAAATCAACTCACAGAGTTACTGCTTTCCCCTCCATAAGCCTTTCGCTAAGACAGTTCTTGTGGAATTGGCAAAGTGATATTTGGAAGCCCATATCGGGCTATGGTGAAAAAGGAAATATCCTCAGATGAAATCTGGAAAGAAGTTTTCTGAGAAAATGCTGAGTGTTCTGTTAATTCATCTCAGAGAGTTACATCTGTATTTCGTGCATCTCTTTACTAGCCTTATTTCTGTGGAATCTGAGAACAGATATTTCGGATCCCTTTGAAGACTATAGGGCCAAAGGAAATATCCTCCGATAACAAACAGAAAGAAGCTTTCTAAGAAACTACTTTGTGTTCTGTGAAATCATCTCACAGAGTTACAACTTTCCCCTGAAGAAGCCCTTCGCTAAGACAGTTCTTGTGGAATTGGCAAAGTGATATTTGGAAGCCCATAGAGGGCTAGGGTGAAAAAGTAATTATCCTCAGATGAAATCTGGAAAGAAGCTTTCTGAGAAACTGCTGAGTGGTCTGTTAATTCATCTCACAAAGTTACATCTGTATTTCGTGGATCTCCTGGCTAGCCTTATTTCTGTGGAATGTGAGAACACATATTTCAGATCCCTTTGAGAACTATAGGGCCAAAGGAAATATCCTCCGATAACAAAAAGAAAGAAGCTTTCTGAGAATCTTCTTTGTGTTCTGTGAAATCATCTCACAGAGCTACAGCTTTCCCCTCAAGAAGCCTTTCGATAAGACAGTTCTTGTGGAATTGGCAACGTGATATTTGGAAGTCCATAGAGGGCTATGGTGAAAAAGGAAATATCCTCAGGTGAAATCTGGAAAGAAGCTTCCTGAGAAGCTCCTCAGTGTTCTGTTAATTCATCTCACAGAGTTCCATCTGTATTTCGTGGATCTCTTTGCTAGCCTTATTTCTGTGGAATCTGAGAACAGATATTTCGGATAACTTTGAAGACTATAGGTCCAAAAGAAATATCCCCCGATAACAAAGAGAAAGAAGCTTTCTGAGAAACTACTTTGTGTTCTGTGAAATCATCTCACAGAGTTACAGCTTTCCCCTCAAGAGTCCTTTCGCTAAGACAGTTCTTGTGGAATTGGCAAAGTGATATTTGGAAGCCCTTAGACGGCTATGGTGAAAAAGGAAATATCCTCAGATGAAATCTGGAAAGAAGCTTTCTGAGAAACTGCTGAGTGTTCTGTTAATTCATCTCCCAGCGTTACATCTGTATTTCGTGCATCTCTTTGCTAGCCTTATTTCTGTGGAATCTGAGAACACATATTTCGGATCCCTTTGAAGACTCTAGGGCCAAAGGAAATATCCTCCGATAACAAAGAGAAAGAAGCTTTCTGAGAATCTTCTTTGTGTTCTGTGAAATCATCTAACAGAGTTACAGCATTCCACTCAAGAAGCCTTTCGCTAAGACCGTTCTTGTGGAATTGGCCAAGTGATATTTGGAAGCCCTTAGAGGGCTATGGTGAAAAAGGAAATGTCCTCAGATGAAATCTGGAAAGAAGCTTTCTCAGAAACTGCTGAGTGTTCTGTTAATTCATCTCACTGAGTTACATCTGTATTTCTTGGATCTCTTTGCTAGCCTTATTTCTGTGGAATCTGAGAACATATATTTCGGATTCCTTTGAAGACTCTAGGGCCAAAGGAAATATCCTCCGATAACAAAGAGAAAGAAGCTTTCTGAGAAACTTCCTTGTGTTCTGTGAAATCTTCTCACAGAGTTACAGCTTCCCCCTCAAGAAGCCTTTCGCTAAGACAGTTCTTGTGGAATCGGCAAATGATATTTGGAAGCCCATAGAGGGCTGTGGTGAAAAAGGAAATATCCTCAGATGAAATCTGGAAAGAAGCTTTCTGAGAAACTGCTGAGTGTTCTGTTAGTTCATCTCACAGAGTTACGTCTGTATTTCGTGGATCTCTTTGTTAGCCTTATTTCTGTGGAATCTGAGAACAGATATTTCGGATCCCTGTGAAGACTATAAGGCCAAAGGAAATATCCTCCGATAACAAAGAGAAAGAAGCTTTCTTAGAAACTTCTTTGTGTTCTGGGAAATCATCTCACAGAGTTACAGCTTTCCAGTCAAGAAGTCTTTCGCTAAGACAGTCCTTGTGGAATTGGCGAAGTGATATTTGGAAGCCCATAGAGGGCTATGGTGAAAAATGAAATATCCTCAGATGAAATCTTGAAAGAAGATTTCTGAGAAACTGCTGAGTGTTCTGCTAATTCATCTCCCAGCGTTACATCTGTATTTCGTGAATCTCTTTGCTAGCCTTATTTCTGTGGAATCTGAGAACAGATATTTCGGATCCCTTTAAAACTCTAGGGCCAAAGGAAATATCATCCGATAACAAAGAGAAAGAAGCTTTCTGGAAAACTTCTTTGTGTTCTGTGAAATCATCTCACAGAGCTACAGCTTTCCCCTCAAGAAGCCTTTCGATAAGACAGTTCTTGTGGAATTGGCAAAGTGATATTTGGAAGCCCATAGAGGGCTATGGTGAAAAAGGAAATATCCTCAGGTGAAATCTGGAAAGAAGCTTCCTGAGAAACTCCTGAGTGTTCTGTGAATTCATCTCACAGAGATACGTCTGTATTTCGTGGATCTCTTTGCTAGCCTTATCTCTGTGGAATCTGAGAACAGATATTTCGGATAACTTTGAAGACTATAGGTCCAAAAGAAATATCCTCCAATAACAAACAGAAAGAAGCTATCTGAGAAACTACTTTGTTTTCTGTGAAATCATCTCACAAAGGTACAGCTTTCCCCTCAAGAGTCCTTTCGCTAAGACAGTTCTTGTGGAATTGTCAAAGTGATATTTGGAAGCCCATAGAGGGCTATGGTGAAAAAGGAAATATCCTCAGATGATATCTAGAAAGAAGCTTTCTGAGAAACTGCAGAGTGTTCTGCTAATTCACCTCTCAGCGCTACATCTGTATTTCGTGAATCTCTTTGCTACCCTTATTTCTGTGGAATCTGAGAACAGATATTTCGGATCCCTTTGAAGACTCTAGGGCCAAAGGAAATATCCTCCGATAACAAGAGAAAGAAGCTTTCTGAGAAACTTCTTTGTGTTCTGTGAAATCATCTCACAGAGTTACAGCATTCCCCTCAAGAAGCCTTTCGCTAAGACAGTTCTTGTGTAATTGCAAAGTGATATTTGGAAGCCCATAGAGGGCTATGGTGAAAAAGGAAATATCCTCAGATGAAATCTGGAAAGAAGATGCCTGAGAAACTCCTGAGTGTTCTGTTAATTCATCTCACAGAGTTATATCTGTATTTCGTGAATATCTTTGCTAGTCTTATTTCTGTGGAATCTTAGAGCAGATATTTCAGATCCCTTTGAAGACTTTAGGGCCAAAGGATACATCGTCCGATAACAAAGAGAAAGAAGCTTTCTGAGAAATTTCTTTGTGTTCTGTGAAATCATCTCACAGAGTTACAGCTTTCCCCTCAAGAAGCCCTTCGCTAAGACAGTTCTTGTAGAATTGGCAAAGTGATATTTGGAAGCCCATAGAGGGCTCTGTTGGAAAAGGAAATATCCTCAGATGAAATCTGGAAAGAAGCCTTCTGAGAAATTCCTTAGTGTTCTGTTAATTCATCTCACAGGGTTACATCTGTATTTCGTGGATCTCTCTGCTAGCCTTATTTCTGTGGAATCTGAGAACAGATATTTCGGATCCCTTTGAAGACTACAGGGCCACAGGAAATATCCTCCCATAACAAAGAGGAAGAAGCTTTCTGAGAAACTTCTTTGTGTTCTGTGAAATCATCTCACAGAATTACAGCTTTCCCCTCAAGAGGCCTTTCCCTAAGACAGTTCTTTTGGAATTGAGAAAGTGATATTTGGAAGCCCGTAGAAGGCTTTGGTGAAAAAGGAAATATCCTCAGATGAAATCTGGAAAGAAGCTTTCTGAGAAACTGCTGAGTGTTGTGTTAATTCATCTCCCAGAGTTACATCTGTATTTCGTAGATCTCTTTGCTAGCCTAATTTCTGTGGAGTCTGAGAACAGATATTTCGGATCCCTTTGAAGACTGTAGGGCCAAAGGAAATATCCTCCGATAACAAAGAGAAAGAAGCTTTCTGAGAAACTTCTTTGTGTTCTGTGAAATCAACTCACAGAGTTACTACTTTTCCCTCAAGAAGCCTTTCGCTAAGACAGTTCTTGTGGAGTTGGCAAAGTGATATTTGGAAGCCCATAGAGGGCTACGTTGAAAAAGAAAATATCCTCAGATGAAATCTGGAAAGAAGATTTCTGAGAAACTGCTGAGTGTTCTGTTAATTCATCTCCCAGAGTTACATCTATATTTCGTAGATCTCTTTGCTAGCCTTATTTCTGTGTATTCTGAGAACAGATATTTCGGATCCCTTTGAAGACTATAGGACCAAAGGAAATATCCTCCGATAACAAAGAGAAAGAAGCTTTCTGAGAAAATTCTTTGTGTTCTGTGAAATCATCTCACAGAATTACAGCTTTCCCCTCAAGAGGCCTTTCCCTAAGACAGTTCTTGTGGGATTGGCAAACTGATATTTGGAACCCCTAGAGGGCTACGGTGAAAAAGGAAATATCCTGAGATGAAATCTGGAAAGAAGCTTTCTGAGAAACTGCTGAATGTTCTGTTAATTCATCTCACAGAGTTACATGTGTATTTCGTGGATCTCTTTGCAACTTTATTTCTGTGGAATATGAGAACAGATATTTCGGATCCCTTTGAAGACTCTAGGGCCAAAGGAACTATCCTCCGATAACAAAGAGAAAGAAGTTTTCTGAGAAACCTCTTTGTGTTCTGTGAAAGCATCTCACAGAGTTCGAGCTTTACCCTCAAGAAGCCTTTCGCTAAGACAGTTCTTATGGAATTGGCAAAGTGATATTTGGAAGCCCATAGACGGCTACGTTGAAAAAGGAAATATCCTCAGATGAAATCTGGAAAGAAGCTTTCTGAGGACCTGCTGAGTGTTCTGTTAATTCATCTCCCAGAGTCACATCTGTATTTCGTGGATCTCTTTGATAGCCTTATTTCTGTGGATTCTGAGAACAGATATTTCGGATACCTTTGAAGACTATAGGGCCAAAGGAAATATCCTCCGATAACAAAGAAAAAGAAGCTTTCTGAGAACCTTCTTTGTTTTCTGTGAAATCATCTCACAGAATTACATCTTTCCCCTCAAGAGGCCTTTCCATAAGACAGTTCTTGTGGAATTGGCAAAGTGATATTTGGAAGCCCGTAGAAGGCTATGGTGAAAAAGGAAATATCCTCAGAAGAAATCTGGAAAGAAGCTTTCTGAGAAACTGCTGAGTGTTGTATTAATTCATCTCCCAGAGTTACATCTGTATTTCGTGGATCTCTTTGCTAGCCCTATTTCTGTGGAATCTGAGAACACATATTTCGGATCCGTTTGAAGACTATAGGGCCAAAGGAAATATCCTCCGATAACAAAGAGAAAGAAGCTTTCTGAGAAACTTCTTTGTGTTCTGTGAAAGTATCTCACAGAGTTACAGCTTTCCCCTCAAGATGCCTTTCGCTAAGACAGTTCTTATGGAATTGGCAAAGTGATATTTGGAAGCAAATAGAGGGCAATGGTGAAAAAGGAAATATCCTCAGATGAAATCTGGAAAGAAGCTTTCTGAGAAACTGCTGAGTGCTCTGATAATTCATCTCCCAGAGTTACATCTGTATTTCGTGGATCTCTTTCCTATCCTTATTTCTGTGGAATAGGAGAACAGATATTTAGGATCCCTTTGAAGACTATAGGGCCAAAGGAAATATCCTCCGATAACAAAGAGAAAGAAGCTGTCTGAGAAACTTCTTTGTGTTCTGTGAAATCATCTCACAGAGTTACAGCTTTCCCCTCCAGAAGCCTTTCGCTAAGACACTTCTTGTGGAATTGGCAAAGTGATATTTGGAAGCCCATAGAGGTCTATGGTGAAAAAGGAAATATCCTCAGATGAAATCTGGAAAGAAGTTTTCTGAGAAACTGCTGAGTGTTCTGTTAATTCATCTCACAGAGTTACATCTGTACTTCGTGGATCTCCTTGCTAGCCTTATTTCTGTGGAATCTGAGAACAGATATTTCAGATCCGTTTGAAGACTATAGGGCCAAAGGAAATGTCCTCCGATAACAAAGAGAAAGAAGCTTTCTGAGAAACTTGTTTGTGTTCTGTGAAATCATCTCACAGAGATACACCTTTCCCCTCCAGAAGCCTTTCGCTAAGACAGTTCTTGTGGAATTGGCAAACTGATATTTGGAAGCCCATAGAGGGCTATGGTGAAAAAGGAAATATCCTCAGATGAAATCTGGAAAGAAGCTTTCAGAGAAACTGCTGAAAGTTCTCTTAATTCATCTCACAGAGTTACATCTGTATTTCGTGGATCTCTTTGCAACTTTATTTCCGTGGAATCTGAGAACAGATATTTCGGATCCCTTCGAAGACTAGAGGGACAAAGGAAATATCCTCCGATAACAAAGAGAAAGAAGCTTTCTGAGAAACTTCTTTGTGTTCTGTGAAATCAATTAACAGAGTTACTGCTTTCCCCTCAAGAAGCCTTTCGCTAATACAGTTCTTGTGGAATTGGCAAAGTGATATTTGGAAGTCCATAGAGGGTTATGGTGAAAAAGGAAATATCCTCACATGAAATCTGGAAAGAAGCTTTCTGAGAAACTGCTGAGTGTTCTGTTAATTCATCTCACAGAGTTCCATCTGTATTTCGTGGATCTCTTTGCTAGCCTTATTTCTGTGGAATCTGAGAACAGATATTTCGGATCCCTTTGAAGACTCTAGGGCCAAAGGAAATATCCTCCGATAACAAAGAGAAAGAAGCTTTCTGAGAAACTTCTTTGTGTTCAGTGAAATCATCTCACAGAATTACAGCTTTCCCCTCAAGAGGCCTTTCCCTAAGACAGTTCTTCTGGAATTGGCGAAGTGATATTTGGAAGCCCGTAGAGGCCTATGGTGAAAAAGGAAATATCCTCAGATGAATTCTGGAAAGAAGTATTGTGAGAAACTACTGAGTGTTCCGGTAATTCATCTCACAGAGTTACGTCTGTATTTCGTGGATCTCTTTGCTAGCCTTATTTCTGTGGAATCAGAGAACAGATATTTCGGATCTCTTTGAAGACTACAGGGCCAAAGGAAATATCCTCGGATAACAAAGAGAAAGAAACTTTCTGAGAAACTTCTTTGTGTTCTGTGAAAGCATCTCACAGAGTTACAGCTTTGCCCTCAAGAAGCCTTTCGCTAAGACAGTTCTTGTGGAATTGGAAAAGTGATATTTGGAAGCCCATAGAGGGTTATCTTGAAAAAGGAAACATCCTCAGATGAAATCTGGAAAGAAGCTTTCTGAGAAACTGCTGAGTGTTCTGTTAATTCATCTCCCAGAGTTACATCTGTATTTCGTGGATCTCTTTCCTAGCCTTATTTCTGTGGAATCTGAGAAAAGATATTTCTGATCCCTTTGAAGACTACAGGGCCAAAGGAAATATCCTCCGATAACAAAGAGAAAGAAGCTTTCTGAGAAACTTCTTTGTGTACTGTGAAATCATCTCACAGAATTACAGCTTTCCCCTAAAGAAGCCTTTCGCTAAGACAGTTCTTGTGGAATTGGCAAAGTGATATTTGGAAGCCCATAGAGGGCTATGTTGAAAAAGGATATATCCTCAGATGAAATCTGGAAAGAAGCTTTCTGAGAAACTGCTGAGTGTTCTGTTAATTCACCTCACAGTGTTACATCTGTATTTCGCGGATCTCTTTGCTAGACTTATTTCTGTGGAATCTGAGAACAGATATTTCGGATCCCTTTGAAGACTCTACTGCCAAAGGAAATATCCTCCGATAACAAAGAGAAAGAAGCTTTCTGAGAAACTTCTTTGTGTTCTGAGAAATCAACTCACAGAGTTACTGCTTTCCCCTCAAGAAGCCTTTCTCTAAGACAGTTCTTGTGGAGTTGGCAAAGTGATATTTGGAAGCCCATAGAGGGCTATGGTGAAAAAGGAAATATCCTCCGATGAAATCGGGAAAGAAGCTTTCTGACAAACTGCTGAGTGTTCTGTTAATTCATATCACGGGGTTCCATCTGTATTTCGTGGATCTCTTTGCTAGCCTTATTTCTGTGGAATCTGAGAACAGATATTTCGGATCCCTTTGAAGACTAGAGGG
>NW_020265017.1:0-2028 GCF_003255815.1 Theropithecus gelada | reverse complement strand
AAGGAAGGAAGGAAGGAAGGAAGGAAGGAAGGAAGGAAGAAAGGAAGGAGAGAAGGAAATAAAGTCTTACAAGACTCCTTTGTCTTTTAACTGGACATCTCTGTACCAAAAACTTGCAAAAGAGGCAGAAGCTTCCAGCATTTTGAAACTGAAAATGAAAGATGGGATAATTTTTTTTAAGTGTAGATAGTCATTATGGTATAAAACCAAGGTGGTGGCTCACATCTATAATCCTGGCACTTTGGGAGGCCAAGGCAGAATGATCACTTATACCCAAGGAATTTGAGACCAGCCTGGGCAATATACTAAGACCCTGTTTCTACAAAAATTTAAAAAATTAGCCAGGTGTGGTGATGTGTGCCTGTGGTTCCAGCTACTCAGGAAGCTGAGGCAAGGAGATCACTTGAGCCCAGGAGCTTGAGGCTGCAGTGAGCTGTGTTCCCACCATGGCACTCCAGCCTAGGTGACAGAGCAAGACCCTGTCAAAAGAAAGGAAGAAAGAAAGAAGGAAAAAGGAAAGAAAGAAGGAAAGAGAAAGGGGGAGAGAGAGAGCGAGAGAAAGAGAGAAAGAAAGAAAAAAGAAAGGGAGGGAGGAAGAAAGAGAGGAAGGAAAGAGGGAGAGAGGAAGGAAGGAACGATGAAAAGAAAGAAAAAGAAAGGGAAGAGGAAGCGAAGAGAGGGGAGGGAAAGGGAAAGGAAAGGAAAAAACAAAACAAAGTGTGGCTCTGTGGCTCTTGTTTTGAGTTCACTGACGTTCCTTCACCTTTCTTAAACCATTCATGGTTTTCATCTTGACTTGTGAAGGTGACGAGGGTGTAAAAGGGTTTTTTGTTTGTTTGTTTGTTTGTTTGTTTTAAGACAGAGTCTCACTCCATCACCCAGGTTGGAGTGCAGTGGCACGATCTTGGCTCACTGCAACCTCCATCTCCCAAGTTCAAGAGATTCTCGTGTCTCAGCCTCCCTAGTAGCTGAGATTACAGGTGTGTGCCACCACACCTGGCTAATTTTTTTTTTTTCTTTTAGAGATGGGGTTTCTCCATGTTGGCCAAGCTGGTCTGAAACTCCTGGCCTCATGTGATTCACCTCCCTTGGCCTCCCAAAGTGCTCAGATTGCAGACGTGAGCCAGTATGCCTAGCCAAGAGAGGGTGAAAGGCTTTGATAATTCTCAGAGGAACCTTGGGCTTGGAAACATTGGCCTCGTCTGTTGGTTCTCATTATACTTAAGAATTATTTGAGTTGCTTTTCAAAAATATGGACTCCATTTCCCCACCAAGACTTATGAATCAGAACATCTCAAGGGTTGGTCCCAGGAATCTGCATTTTTACAATTATCCCAGGCATGATTGATGCAGCCATGCCAGTTCCCATCCATGGCCTATGACTGTGGACTATTGCATGGTTCTTGACACTGGGGTGATGCTCAGCAGCCTTGTCACCCTCTCGTCCAGCCAGTCCCCAAGGACAGCCCAGAAGCCTTGCCACTGTGACAATCGGCATCATGCCTTATGTTTCCCACTCCATCTCCATCCTCAAGTTCGTGGTGGCTGTCCTCTCTTCCAGGAGGAATCTGCATGTGTGGAGACAACTGCAAATGCACAACCTGCAACTGTAAAACATGTCGGAAGAGTGAGTATGGTGACTGGGGGCACCATGGGCTGGGAGTTAGAAAAGTCCCATCCAGGGCAGGCATGGTGGCTCACGTCTGTAATCCCAGCACTTTGGGAGGCCGAGGTGGGTGCATCACCTGAAGTCAGGAGTTCGAGACCAGCCTGGCCAACATGGTGAAACCCCATCTTTACTAAAAATACAGTAATTAGCTGGGCATGGTGTTGGGTGTCTGTAATTCCAGCTACTCGGGAGGCTGAGGCAGGAGAATTGCTTGAACCCAGGAGGCAAAGATTATAGTGAGTGGAGATCACGCCATTGCACTCCAGCCTTGGTGACAAGAGTGAAAATCAGTGAAAAAAGAAAGGAAGGAAGGGAGGGAGGGAGGGAGGGAGGGAGGGAAGGAAGGAAGGAAGGAAGGA
>NW_020265016.1:0-2028 GCF_003255815.1 Theropithecus gelada | reverse complement strand
ACACAAGAGTACATGTAAAATCCTTCAAAATATGAATAGGGTCTGAATCTGAGTTAATGGTATAGAAACAATGTCAATTTCCTGATTTTGGCAACGTACTAGGTTAAGTTAGATATAATCATTGGGAAAACCTGGCTGAAAATAACACGGTCATTCTTTTTAGTATTTTTTAACTTCTTCTGAGTTGAGACGAATTATTGAGAAATAATAGGTATTAAACAAAAAATCTCAAAGTTCTAAAATCAAAGCCCTTATGAATTTGAACATATTATTTGATTTATTTTGTAGACCTCGATTTCTTTCACCTGTAAAACTGGAATAATAGTACAATTCCTATCTCATTAATGTCATGCTTAAATCATAGCATTTATATATGTGCCCAGTACTGTGTCTGGCAGAACAATAGTGCTTAGACACTGAGTTCCTCACTTATTTTGTGGCTATTGGTTTATAAGTGGTTTTAAAGTTCCTAAGTGGAAGTTTGTTTAAAAATAAACGGCAATGTCTCAGAGCATCATCTGAACAAGAAAGGAAGGTGTTCTCCATCCCTTGAAATGGTCTCAGCCCTTTTTTACTGTTTAGCTCTCATGTGAGTCTTCAAAGATAACCTCGAGAATTGCTACACCACCAATAGAGAATTAATTCTCATTGAGTTTTTCTCTCAGTAGATTCTGGGTCCTAAACTTTATTGACTCACCTGCTTTTTAAAATTTTCCCATTTAGAAATATTCAATTTAAATCTTCCTTCAGTAAGTGTTAACTATTGACAATCCTAACATTATAATAAAGTCATAAGTAACATTTATTACTTTTGTTTTCCACTCATACTGCTTGTAGTCCACAAGCATACAGCATTTGGGTCTTTCCAAATATCTGAAGGTAAGATAATCAAAATCAAAACTAAGAAATCCTACTCTGAAGTCCTATCTCCCTAACTAGATTGTATATTTATTGAGGGTAATGACTATACTTTCTTTTCCAGAAGAACAAAACAAATACAAGTTTGGGCTGAACTGAATTCAATGGGGGATGGAGAGGGGAAGGAGTCAAGGTTCTTCATCCTTTTCCATGCTTTCATAACTTTATCTGTGGATTCCAGTTAAAAGAACATGACTGTCTAAAGAAGTTAGTGCTTGGAAGGCCCACTGTATTAGGAGATGAGGAATTGTTAGCTTGAAAAGAGGTAAATGGAAAGAAAACATAATACAAAGAGACAAAATATATGAAATTTATATTGTGGTACACATGTGCTTTGTGGTCATATTTCTATGTCATAAACAAAAAAAAAAATTCTATAAAACTTAACCAAGAGAAATTTATGGCAAATAGAAGCATTTATGTATTTTCATACTATGTACTAGGGCTAAGGTGTCCTTTACCATGACAGTTGGTGAAACATAAGAACAAATCAATTCACAAATGTTCTGGTAAATTCCAATTTCCGCATCTTAAGTCATAGACCTAAGTCAGTCCTATATATAGACGTGTGTGTGTGTGTGTGTGTGTGTATGTATATAGGCACTTAAATAAATGGTATGATTTAAGCATGACAATAAGAAGATATGAATCATACTATTATTCCATTTTTACAGGTGAAGAAATCAAGGTCTATGAAAGAAATCAAGTAATATGTCCAAAGTCATATGGGCTTTGATTTTTCAATTTAATACCTTTTCTTTTAAAATAATTTAACTCATATGAAGTTACAAAAATATTAAAAAGAATGACCATGTTATTTTCAGCCAACTTTCCCCAATGATTATTTCTAACTCAACCTAGTGCATTGCAAAATCAGGAAATTGACATTGTTTCCATGCCATTAACTCAGGTTCAGACACTATTCAAAGGATTTTACATGTACAGGTGTGTGTGAATGTATGTGTGATGTGTGTATAGATCTATGAAGTGTGGATTTATGTATCCATCACCATAATCTGGATGAAGAACTGCTCTATCACCATAAAGTGCAACATGTTTTCATGTTATCCCTCACTAATCACATCTTCCAACCAACCCTAACCCTTGGCA
>NW_020265015.1:0-2030 GCF_003255815.1 Theropithecus gelada | reverse complement strand
GTGAGAAACTGCTGAGTGTTCTGTTAATTCATCTCACACAGTTACATATGTATTTCGTGGATCTGTTTGCTAGCCTTATTTCTGTGGAATCTGAGAACAGATATTTCTGATCCCTTAGAAGACTATAGGGCCAAAGGAAATATCCTCCGATAACAAAGAGAAAGAAGCTTCCTGAGAAACTTCTTTGTGTTCTGTGAAATCAGCTCACAGAGTTACAGCTTTCCCCTCAAGAAGCCTTTCGCTAAGACAGTTCTTGTGGAATTGGCAAAGTGATATTTGGAAGGCCACAGAGGGCTATATTGAAAAAGGAAATATCCTCAGATGAAACCTGGAAAGAAGCTTTCTGGGAAACTGCTGAGTGTTTTGTTATTTTATCTCACAGAGTTACATCTGTATGTCTTAGATCTATTTTATAGCCTTATTTCTGTGGAATCTGAGAACAGATATTTCGGGTCCCCTTTAAGACTATAGGGCCAAAGGAAATATCCTCCGATAACAAAGACAAAGGAGCTTTCTGAGAACCCTCTTTGTGTTCTGTGAAATCATCTCACAGAGTTACAGCTTTCCGCTCAAGAAGCCTTTCGCTGAGACAGTTCTTGTGGAGTTGGCAAAGTGATATTTGGAAGCCCATAGAGGGCTATGGTGAAAAAGGAAATATCCTCAGATGAAATCTGGATAGAAGCTTTCTGAGAAACTGCTGAGTGTTCTGTTAATTCNGAAAGAAGCTTTCTGAGAAACTGCTGAGTGTTCTGTTAATTCATCTCACAGAGTTACATCTGTATTTCGTGGATCTCTTTGCTAGCCTTATTTCTGTGGAATCTGAGAACAGATAATTCGGATCCCTTAGAAGACTATAGGGACAAAGGAAATATCCTCCGATAACAAACAGAAAGAAGCTTTCTGAGAAACTTCTTTGTGTTCTGTGAAATCATCTCACAGAGTTACAGCTTTACGCTCAAGAAGCCTTTCGCTAAGACAGTTCTTGTAGAGTTGGCGAAGTGATATTTGGAAGGCTATAGAGGGCTATGGTGAAAAAGGAAATATCCTCAGATGAAATCTGGAAAGAAGCTTTCTGTGAAACTGCTGAGTGTTCTGTTAATTCATCTCACAGTGTTCCATGTGTATTTCATGGATCACTTTGCTAGCCTTATTTCTGTGGAATCTGAGAACAGATATTTCGGATCCCTTTGAAGACTCTAGGGCCAAAGGAAATATCCTCCGATAACAAAGAGAAAGAAGCTTTCTGAGAAACTTGTCGGTGTTCTCTGAAATCATCTGACAGAGTTACAGCTTTCCCCTCAAGAAGCCTTTCGCTAAGACCGTTCTGGTGGAATTGGCAAAGTGATATATGGAAGCCCATAGTGGGCTNCTATAGGGCCAAAAGCAATATCCTCCGATAACAAATAGAAAGAAGCTCTCTGAGAAACTTCTTTGTGTTCTGTGAAATCATCCCACAGAGTTACAGCTTTCCGCTCTAGAAGCCTTTCGCTAAGACAGTTCTTGTGGAATTGGCAAAGTGAAATTTGGAAGCCCGTAGACGGCTATGGTGCAAAAGGAAATATCCTCAGATGAAATCTGGAAAGAAGCTTTCTGTGAAACTGCTGAGTGTTCTGTTAATTCAACTCACTGAGTTACATCTGTATTTCGTGGATCTCTTTGCTAGCCTTATTTCTTTGGAATCTGAGAACAGATATTTCGGATCCCTTAGAAGAGTATAGGGACAAAGGAAATATCCTCCAATAAAAAAGAGAAAGAAGTGTTCTGAGAAACTTCTTTTGTTCTGTGAAATCATCTCACAGAGTTACACTTTTCCCCGCAAGAAGACTTTCGCTAAGACAGTTCTTGTGGAATTAGCAAAGTGATATTTGGAAGCCCATAGAGGACTATGGTGAAAACGGAAATATCCTCAGATGAAATCTGGAAGGAAGCCTTCTGAGAAACTGCTGAGTGTTCTGTAAATTCATCTCACAGAGTTACATCTGCATTTCGTGGATCTCTTTGCTAGCCTTATTTCTGTGGAATCTGAGAAC
>NW_020265014.1:0-2029 GCF_003255815.1 Theropithecus gelada | reverse complement strand
CTGTGAAATCATGTCACAGAGTTAGAGCTTTCCGCTAAAGAAGCCTTCCGCTAAGACAGTTCTTGTGGAATTGGCAAAGTGATATTTGGAAGCCCATAGAGGGCTATGGTGAAAAAGGAAATATCCTAAGGTGAAATCTGGAAAGAAGCTTTCTGAGACACTGCTTAGTGTTCTGTTAATTCATCTCACAGAGTTACATCTGTATTTCCTGGATCTCTTTGCTACCCTTATTACTGTGGAATCTGAGAACAGTTATTTCGGATCCCTTGGAAGACTATAGGGCGAAAGGAAATATCCTCCGAAAACAAAGAGAAAGAGGCTTTCTGAGAAACTTCTTTGGGCTCTGTGAAATCATCTCACAGAGTTACAGCTTTCGCCTCAAGAATGCTTTCGCTAAGACAGTTCTTGTGGAATTGGCAAAGTGATATTTGGAAGCCCATAGAGGGCTATGGTGAAAAAGGAAATATCCTCTGATGAAATCTGGAATGAAGCTTTCTGAGAAACTGCTCTGTGATGTGTGACTTCCACTCACAGAGTTACATCTGTATTTCGTGGATCTCTTTGCTAGCCCTATTTCTGTGGAATCTGAAAACAGATATTTCGGATCCCTTTGAAGGCTATATTGCCAAAGGAAATATCCTCCGATAACAAAGAGAAAGAAACTTTCGTAGAAACTTCTTTGTGTTCTGTGAAACCATGTCAGAGAGTTACAGCTTTCCCCGCAAGAATGCTTTCGCTAAGACAGTTCTTGTGGAATTCGCAAAGTGATATTTGGAAGCCCATAGAGGGCTACGGTGAAAAAGGAAACATCCTCAGATGTAATCTGGAAAGAAGCTTTCTGAGAAACTGCTTAGTGATCTCTTAATTCATCTCAGAGAGTTACATCTGTATTTCGTGGATCTCTTTGCTAGCCTTATTTCTGTGGAATCTGAGAACAGATATTTCGGATCCCTTTGAAATCTATAGGGCCAAAGGAAATATCCTCCGATAACAAAGAGAAAGAAGCTTTCTGAGGAACTTCTTTGTTTTCTATGAAATCATCTCACAGAGTTACAGCTTTCCGTTAAAGGAGCCTTTCGCTAAGGCAGTTCTTGTGGAATTGGCAAAGTGATATTTGGAAGCCCTGAGAGGGCTATGGTGAAAAAGGAAATATCCGCAGATGAAATCTGGAAAGAAGCTTTCTGAGAAACTGCTTAGTGTTCTGTTAATTCATCTCTCAGAGTTACATTGGTATTGTGTGGAGCTCTTTGCTAGCCTTATTTCTGTGGAATCTGAGAACAGATATTTCGGATCCCTTTGAAGANGCTAGCCTTATTACTGTGGAATCTGAGAACAGATATTTCGGATCCTTCTGAAGACTATAGGGCCAAAGGAAATATCCTCCGATAACAAAGAGAAAGAAGCTTTCTGAGGAACTTCTTTGTTTTCTATGAAATCATCTCACAGAGTTACAGCTTTCCGTTAAAGGAGCCTTTCGCTAAGGCAGTTTTTGTGGAATTGGCAAAGTGATATTTGGAAGCCCTGAGAGGGCTATGGTGAAAAAGGAAATATCCGCAGTTGAAATCTGTAAAGAAGCTTTCTGAGAAACTGCTTAGTGTTCTGTTAATTCATCTCACAGAGTTACATCGGTATTGTGTGGAGCTCTTTGCTAGCCTTATTTCTGTGGATTCTGAGAACAGATATTTCGGATCCCTTTGAAGACTATAGGGTCAAAGGAAATATCATCCGATAACAAAGAGACAGAAGCTTTCTGAGGATCTTCTTTGTGTTCTGTGAAATCATCTTACAGAGTTACAGCTTTCCCCTCAAGAAGCCTTTCGCTAAGACAGTTCTTGTTGAATTGGCAAAGTGATATTTGGAAGCTCATAGAGGGCTATGGTGAAAAAGGAAATATCCTCTGATGAAATCTGCAAAGAAGCTTTCTGAGAAACTGCTTAGTGTTCTGTTAATTCATCTCACAGGGTGACATCTGTATTTCGTGGATCTCTTTGCTAGCCTTATTTCTGTGGTATCTGAGAACAGGTATTTC
>NW_020265013.1:0-2029 GCF_003255815.1 Theropithecus gelada | reverse complement strand
AATTTTCTTTCTACTTCTGAGTCAGCTGCAAAGTCTCAGATGTTTATTTCACAGTTGAGACAAGAGAACAAGCAGCACCAATGAAAACCATGGGGTTCTATGGAGGCATCATGGTGTAGTGAGTAGAAGCATGCTGCTCTAGCTGTATCTCACTGGGTTCAAATCCTGACCATACGGCATATGGTGCACTAAGGGCCAGGTGACCACAGGAATTTCCATGCTGGTAAAATAGGTTTATAATAATGCCAGTTAATCTAAAGATGATTTAAGTGAAGACTATTCAGTATTTTTCAAGGACTCAATAATCATTAGCTGTGATCATGATCTTCCTGTTACCTACTTTCAATAAGTAAATGATTTACATTTATTAAACAAAAGAAATTTAATCTTGCTTTTCTAAAACAACACAATTCTATTTCAATTTTCTTTACATAGAGAGAGGGAACATCTCACCGCAAATAAAGGTGTATGTATATTTTTCTCCACTCAAAATTATGCTGATACTCAAAAACAGAAATATGTAGTATGATATCAATTCATATATCAGTTATGTTTAGAGGGATTTGGACTGAACATGCAGCATTCATTTAAAATGAAGGCCTCCCATCATACTTTGCTGATGGTACTTAAGTATTGAAAGCCAATTTTTTCTCCCTGTTTACTATCATGTCATAGTAGCGTGATTTCCCAGATGGCAGATACTTTCTCTTTTTGTACATAGCTAGGCATTTGATGCTTATAACAGTGACTTCTCAATAATTATGCATTGTCACGGAAGATAATTACTTTAAAAATTTATTTAGGAAATTATTTAGCAAATAGTAAATAAATAGTATTAGTTGGTTGCCATTATTTCTGAATATCTTCAGTTTCCCTCAATTTTCTCATCTGAAAAATGGAGATATGTATCTCACAGCAACATTGTGAGAGATAATACAGTCAATATAGATAAAATACTCCAAAGACCAAAACTTTATCTAGTTCATAATACGTTCTGCATGAGTATTCATTTTTTTAAATTACTGTATCTTTTTAACTCATTCTGACTAAAATTAAAAAATGTTTTCTCTTTCCAAGACCTTATGCTTCTCCTATGTTCCCAATATGCTGGACATCAGGTGTGGGTGATAATAGTACCATGATTTTCCTTTGGAGACTCCAAATCCTCAGTCCAAATGACTTTATTCCACCTATAACTCCACAGACGCCATGAAATCCAAACCTCAGTACAGAGAGTGATTTCCATGAACTTTGCTAAAAATTGTGGACAACGTATACTCCCTTTGGATTCTAAATGGTTAGGGTAATGTTGTCTCAGTGCAGCACCTTCACCGCCTGCTGAAGCAGCAGCCAGTGTTGAAGTAGAACCAAAAGATGCAGAGGCAGAATCCGGATGACACTGTCTGAACACCTGAAAACACGTGAACACTGATGAACTTTCCTGTTCTGTTTTAGTGCAAGGTCAGTAAGCATCTTCTGTAAAGGGCTAGATTGCAAATATTTTAGGCTTTTATGGAACATACAGTTTTGGTGCAACTATTAAGCTCCAATGATGGATATGGCTGTGCTGCAATTAAACTTGATTTACAAAAACAGGTGGCAAGATCAATTTAGCCATGGACCACAGTTTATTGACTCCTGCCTGTTTCTGACAAAGTAGAGTTTCTTTACCTGGCAACCAAAGCAGTTAGTCTTAACTAATATCCCCTGTATCAGGAGCTGGATTAACAAATTTTTAAGCCAGAAATTTGAAGCATAATCATTTATTACTTTTCTCTGTTCCCTTGCAGCATAAATATAACATCAGAAAGTATGTTTCCCTCAAATGTTTCCTTGGTCTATTTACTCTTTCCGTTCCCACCTACAGCTTGTTATTTCAAATGACAATCATCTCCTGCTTAACACGCTATAAAAACTTTTTACATATTCGTTTGAGTCCAGGATTCCTTTCAATTCTTTTTCATACAGAAGATCTTATATTTCCACAATACATATATTGGCATGACATGGCCATATCCAGGTGATTGTT
>NW_020265012.1:0-2029 GCF_003255815.1 Theropithecus gelada | reverse complement strand
TGTTCTGCAGCCTGCAAGTGGCCAATTAGAAGTGAATCAATCTGAGTATTTCCATGAACTAATGGTCCAGGCAGTTGAAAATGAGAATGAAGATGAGTGATGAATAAAGGAGCTTGACGCTGGCTCACAGTAGAAAATAACAAGGAAAAGAGTTTTTGAAGAGAAGAAGTAGCACAAAGAGGTAAAGTGGCCTGAGAAATATAAGAAGTAACATAAACGGCATATTGAGAATCACTAACAATATTACAACCAGTAGTAGGGAAATCAAGTAAGACCATGAGAATAGCAAACAATTCTCCCTGTTGCACTGAGGGATAAGGATAAACTGTAACTCAAGATTGATGAAGCTTCTTGCCAAGAATCAGAAGTTGCAAGAAGATAAATGATCTGACTATGAGTGAATTGAGAGATAATTAAGGAAGGATCTCCTCCCCAAAGTTGTCCACAGTGATGCCGTCCTTTGATGATCAGTTCAGCTAAACGATCGATATAAGTAGCCAAGCGTTTAGATGTTTTATTGGACAAAAAGATCCATTCTAGCGGCCGATTGGTCTGATGAATCATTCCTGTAGGAGAATGTAAAGTATGAAATAAACAAAGGGAAAGGGGAACATAGGGAAGGATATAATATAAATGAGCCTTTTGAAGTTGCTCTTCCACAAGCTGGAGTTCCTGTAAAGCCAAAGGAGTTAAATGACGTGAGCTGTCCAAGTGACTGTCTCCTTCTAGAATAGAAAAAAGATGTTGTAACTGAATAGAGAAAAAACAATTTTTGAGATCTATGACCATTAATTTTTAACTTTGTGGGATAAGGGCAGGATTAGGAAGACCAGGCTGTAAACTTTCCCTAGGTTTATAGTTTTAAGACAAGACAAAGACCGGAATTCCATGCAGAAATACGTGGCTTTATATTCCTCTCGGCCATTTGTTTTTCGACTTACTCTTTTAGAGTCCTAAGTATTTCTTCAAATAATGGTCACTGTTTCACCTAAATAGGAGTGGTGGCTATGAGTTTAAAGGATTGTAGCCCATTTTGAACATCATATTTTTGGCAACTGAGGAAATATGAGGAATGTTTAAAAAAGCAGCAAATTGTTGTGAAAGATCTTGTTCCCAAAAATTAATATTGATAGGAACAATAGAAAAATTAAAAAAAACACTTGACCTTGTTGACCTTTAGGACCGACACAGGTTAAAGGTTCTACGTCTTGATAAACCACAGA
Organism: Theropithecus gelada; assembly: GCF_003255815.1. NCBI lineage: Eukaryota > Metazoa > Chordata > Mammalia > Primates > Cercopithecidae > Theropithecus > Theropithecus gelada. Next base: position 806 of record NW_020265012.1, on the reverse strand, counting down.
AGCAGCACCCAAGCCAGTGAGTATAACTGAAACTTGTCTTTTTTCCTATTGTATAGGCCTCTAATTTAAACAAATAATAGACATATTCACCACCGTATCAATTAACCCTTTAAAAACTATTTCATTAACGTGCAATGAACATAAGGGCTTTTGATTAGAAACTAAAGTTTCCCAAAAAACAGTTTTTTCTGTGCTACCAAACCCTCAGTATACTATGGCTATTATTACTGTTATTATTGTTAATATTACGTCTATTTATTTTAGCTCTTTAATGTAACAAGTGCAGAACCATAATCTCACATCCTTCAGAGTCACGCTGATCTTGTATTTTTTGGTCCTTTGACTAGTTTAGTGATTTATTACAAGAAACCTAGTTAGTTTGTGCATTCTTTTCCTTTCTTATATTTCTCATTTGTAAAGACTGATAAACCAACTACACTTTCAGACCTGGTGACATAAATTGCTGGGGCCCCAAGCCTGTGGGCCCCGGCTCCCATTTCCCAGGAGAGGAGACAGTAAATTTCCACTTTTATCAGTTTTCAAACGACATTTATTTGTCCAATGTCGACCTTTACCACAACATTTGTACACCTCTGAAGGCAGCTTTCTGCCTTGAGGGATAAAAGTGTTCAATTTTTATGACATTCTTTTTTGAAATGTCTAGGTTTACCACACTGAAAGCAAACACCTTGTTTGTTATTTCCTTTTAAGGCTTTAGACAAAGCTCCAGCAAATAATTGAGCATTATAAATAGCCCCTCCAACACTAACACAAGTTTTAATATATTTATCTAAATTGGCCCCATT
>NW_020265011.1:0-2029 GCF_003255815.1 Theropithecus gelada | reverse complement strand
TGTGAAATCATCTCACAGAGTTACAGCTTTCCCCTCAAGAATCCTTTGGCTAAGACAGTTCTTATGGAATTGGCAAAGTGATATTTGGAAGCCCAGAGAGGGCTATGGTGAAAAAGGAAATATCCTCCGATGAAATCTGGAAAGAAGCTTTCTGAGAAACTGCTTAGTGTTCTGTTAATTCATCTCACAGAGTTACATCTGTATTTCGTGGATCTCTTTGCTAGCCTTATTTCCGTGGAATCTGAGAACAGATATTTCGGATCCCTTTGAAGACTATAGGGCCAAAGGAAATATCCTCCCATTACAAAGAGAAAGAAGCTTTCTGAGAAATTTCTTTGTGTTCTGTGAAATCAAATCACAGAGTTACAGCATTCCCATCAAGACGCCTTTGGCTAAGACAGTTCTTGTGGAATTGGCAAAGTGATATTTGTAAGCCCATAGAGGGCTATGGTGAAAAATTAAATATCCTCAGATGAAATCTGGAAAGAAGCTTTCTGAGAAACTGCTTAGTGTTCTGTTATTTCATCTCACAGAGTTACATCTGTATTTCGTGGATCTCTTTGCTAGCCTTCTTTCTGTGCAATCTGAGAACAGATATTTCGGATCCCGTTGAAGACTATAGGGCCAAAGGAAATATCCTCCGATAACAAAGAGAAAGAAGCTTACTGACAAACTTCTTTGTGTTCTCTGAAATCATCTCACAGAGTTACCTATTTCCCATCAAGAAGCCTTTCGCTAAGACAGTTCTTGTGGAATTGGAAAAGTGATATTTGGAAGTCCATAGAGGGCTATGGTGAAAAAGGAAATATCCTCAGATGAAATTTGGGAAGAAGCTTTCTGAGAAACTGTTCTGTTATGTGTGACTTCTACTCAAAGATTTATATATATATATTTCGTGGATCTCTTTGCTAGCCTTATTTCTGTGGAATCTGAGAACAGATATTTCGGATCCATTTGAAGACTATAGGGCTAAAGGAAATATCCTCCGATCAGAAAGAGAAAGAAGCTTTCTGAGAAACTACTTTCTGTTCTGTGAAATCATCTCACAGAGTTACAGCTTTCCCCTTTAGAAGCCTTTCGCTAAGACAGTTCTTGTGGAATTGGCAAAGTGATATTTGGAAGCCCATAGAGGGCTATGGTGAAAAAGGAAATATCCTCAGATGAAAACTGAAAAGAAGCTTTCTGAGAAACTGCTTAGTGTTCTGTTAATTCATCTCACAGAGTTACATCTCTATTTCGTGGATCTCTTTGCTAGCCTTATTTCTGTGGAATCTGAGAACAGATATTTCGGATCCCTTTGAAGACTATAGGGCTAAAGGAAATATCCTCCGATCACAAAGAGAAAGAAGCTTTCTGAGAAACTTCTTTGTTTTCTGTGAAATCATCTCACAGAGTTACAGCTTTTCCCTTTAAAAGCCTTTCGCAAAGACAGTTCTTGTGGAATTGGCAAAGTGATATTTGGAAGCCCATAGAGGGCTATGTTGAAAAAGGAAATACCCTCAGATGAAATCTGAAAAGAAGTTTTCTCAGAAACTGCTCTGTTATGTGTGACTTCTACTCACAGAGTTCTATATGTATTTCGTGGATCTCTTTGCTAGCCTTATTTCTGTGGAATCTGAGAACAGATATTTCGGATCCCTTTAAAGACTATAGGGCCAAATCAAATATCCTCCCATAACAAAGAGAAAGAAGCTTTCTGAGAAACTCCTTAGTGTTCTGTTAATTCATCTCACAGAGTTACATCTCTATTTCGTGGATCCCTTTGCTAGCCTTATTTCTGTGGAATCTGAGAACAGATATTTCGGATCCCTTTGAAGACTATAGGGCCAAAGGAAGTATCCTCCGATAACAAAGAGAAAGAAGCTTTCTGCAAACTTCTTTGTGTTCTGTGAAATCATCTCACAGAGTTACAGGTTTCCCCTCAAGAAGCCTTTCACTAAGACAGTTCTTGTGGAATTGGCAAACTGATATTTGGAAGCCCTTAGAGGGCTATGGTGAAAAAGGAAATACCCTCAGATGAAATCTGGAA
>NW_020265010.1:0-2029 GCF_003255815.1 Theropithecus gelada | reverse complement strand
GGAGGCAGAATCACTGGGATGGGAACTGATAGTTCTTCATGGGATGGGCCTTGCACTCAGAGAGACAGAATGTCTGAGTCTGGCTGTTGGCAGCTGAGGGACCTCAGACACCTACAGTCTCCCCCTGTGTGTTGGGCTCTGCACATGAAATGAGGACCCAGACTTGCCCTCCCAGCTGTTTTGATGACTTCTGTCTCCTACAGATGCTGCTGTAATGGACCAAGAGCCTGTGGGGGACAGAACAATGAACAGGGAGATAGTCCTCCTAAGGCCAGCCTCATGGTTATAGTCTTATTCCCTAATAGTCCTGAAGAATGTGAGCCCCTCCCTCACTCAACATTTCCCTCTCTGCAGGACTCTGATGAACCAGACCCTCAGGAGGTGACATACGCACAGTTGGATCACCGCGTTTCCACATGGGGAAAAATCACTCGCCCTTCTCAGAGGTCCAAGACACCCCCAACAGATACCAGCGTGTACATAGAGCTTCCAGATGCTGAGCCCAGATCGCTGTCTCCTGCCCAGGAGCACCACAGACAGGCCTGGAGGGGTCTTCTAGGGAGACAACAGCCCTGTCTCAAAACCGGCTTCACAGCTCCAGTGCCAGCAGCTGGAATCTGAAGTCTCAACTCTGCATCTTAGAGCATTGCTCTTCCTCACACCACAAATCTGCTGGCTCTCTCTTGCTTACCAATGTCTGTGGTTCCCACTGCCTGCTGGAGAGAAAATGCACTCCTTTGCTTAACCCACAACTCTCCACTTCACTTGACCCCTGCCCACCTCTACAAACTAACTGGCTTACTTCCTAGTCCTACTTGAGACTGCAGTCACACTGAGGAACTCACAATTCCAAACGTACAAGAGGCTCCGTCTTAACACGGCACTTAGACTCATGCTGTTCCACCTTCCCTCATGCTGTTCCACCTCCCCTCATGCTGTTCCACCTCCCCTCAGACGATTTTTCAGTCTTCTGTCATCAGTAAACCTTATAAAAATTTGTTGTGATTTCTATGTAGCTCTCTCGTCTTCAAATAAATGTGACTGTCCTCATTCTATAGGTGAGTCTTTTTTTGCCTAAATTTTCCGGTGTTATCATTACTATGTCCATATAACCCCATCTGTTCTCCACTGGGTTCTCACCCCTGGACTCTGAGCTTCTGGAAGAGGTGGAGCCTGATTTCTGTCTGGGACTCCAATTTCCATCCAACGATGCAGCACGTAGGCGGTTTCAAGGATCAGGAATCAGATGAACAAGTGATATTCTTACTCTCTGCACACCTGGAAAGCTGGCAGAGCCATTCCAAGATGAAACATCTGTAGAGTCATAGGCCTTGTTAGTCTCATCTCCATGGGGACACATGTCCACACATCATCTTCATACTATAAATACACAGTCGCTCCTCCAGACCTGTGGGGTTTACAGGTGTTTATTGAGCCAACTATAAATCAAAAATATTCAGAGAAAAAATCCACAAAGTTTCAAAAAGCAAAACTATGCTGAATGGACACAAACGGAATGGTGTGTAGGCTGTGTCAGGAATTATAAGTAATCTAGAGATGATTTCATGTATACAGGAGGATGAACATGGGTTATATGCAAATGCTGTGCCATTTTATGTAAGAGGCTCGAGCACCTGCAGATTGTGGTATCTGAGCAGAGATCCTGAAACCAATCACCCACGAATAGTGAAGGACGACTGTATCTAACTTTTATTTCTCAATTTTAAATATAAATCATAAAAAATGTACGATAACAAGATAAAAAACAAGAAGTGGTTTATAGTGTGAGGCTACGTGTAGATTTATTTTTTTCTATGAGTAACCCTCGGGCCCGTGTTATCTATGGAGAAGACATTCTATTCCTCCTTAAACCACACGGCAGCCTTTGTCAACTCTAACGGGACTGTGTGTGCACGGATGTATTTTAGACACTGTTTTCCGATAACGGGCTCTCTGTGTTCGCTCTCTTGAGGATGCTGCATATTCCGTAGGCTTATACAAACCCTTAAAATTTGGTAGCTGGAGTCCT
>NW_020265009.1:0-2030 GCF_003255815.1 Theropithecus gelada | reverse complement strand
TGGGGGGGCACTGAAAGGTCAAAAAGGGGAGTCTACTATTTTACATACGTATTTATTTTATAGTTGTACCCTGGTTATTTTGTTTATTTGGTGGAAACTGGTTAGACGGTTTGTTGTCTTCAGGGAAAAGGGCTAGAGAGGAAAATATAAGGTAGGAAACTACGGAGGAATGCCAGTACCTGAGAAAAAATATCACCACTAGTATGTTAGTACCTTGAGAGCAGGTTTTTGTCTTTTTTGCTTCCCCAGCACCAAAGATAGTGCCTAGTACATCACAGAAAGTCAAAAAATGTTCACTTAATACATGAGATGAATCATTTCATTAAAACACCCTGCCTGTCTCCAGAAATCCTGACATGTTGTTTTCTTAAAAGCAACAGACAAACAAGAAAAAAAAAATACCTTGGAGTATTAACTCTTGATTTTCTGAGGAAATGGTAAAGAAGGGCCATTTGAGTTTATTTGTGCATTCAGCATACATTTCTTACACTCCGGTCATGTGCCAAGCACTAGGCCCAGAATCTCTGGGACTTAAGCTGATGAAAGAATACAGCTCCAACCTCAGGGAGTTCCCATCCAATGGCAGACAGACGAGGGCCCTGATAATTACTACACAATGTGATGAGTGTTCTCAAGTCCTGGAGAGGGTCTCCAGGAGCCAGGGAGGGAGTGACTAACTTCTGACTGCCTGGGGGCCTGAGAGAAGGCTGGGACTTGAAGCCATAACAGGAGTTCACATGCCTGACAAGGGGCAGGGTGAGGGAAAGAGTCCAAATTCTGCCTTGGACCATGGTTCCATCAGATTACACACTTACCAGAGTTGCTGATGGGGAGCCAGATGGACAAGCAAATGTTGGCTCTCCTTTCCTTTTTCTCCTCTACTCCTGGGAGAGATGCTAATGAACAACAGTGGCCAAGTGGCAGGTGAGAGTAAGGAAGAAACTGGATCATGGGCCAACTGGATAGCCATCCCCTCCAAATCATGTGGCCGTGGCTGTACTTGAAGTCCCCAATGTGGAGCCAGGCTGATAACCCCATGGCAACCCCATGGCTACCCCATGAGGGTGGGCCCTTGGAGGAAGAGGTCCCATCTGTGACATTTACTTGGTTTACCACCTTGCGGAGAGCCAGCCACTGGGGGCTGCTTAATCAGGACAACTTGGTAACATGATAGACAGGGATTCTTAAGACAAAAGGTAGCTGCTCTGAAGAGAGTGGGTGCTGCTAAAAACCTGTTGCCTGTTAATTGCTGTGGAGTGGAATATGCCAAGGTATCTTAATTCAAATCTTACCTCACCGTCCTGGGGACCTTTTGTTGCTGTAAGTAAGGATGGTCATTGGTTCCAAGAAGAAAATTAAAGGCTGCTCCTGAGATGAGCACAGTCATTTGGATGAAAGAAAACACATGGTTGCATTTAGAGATCAGATCTCAACAAGACAGGGCACCACCTCCTGCCCAGAGAGGAACAGGCCACAGGATGCAAAACTGGAATTTATATGAGAATACTTTGCCCTTATTATAGCACCTCTAGCAGAGAATCTTGACACTCGTTTCAGGCACTAATTAGTTCTTGCACCTATTGCCATGGGTGCACATTGTATTAATATGTGCCCATTTTCCTGATGGAAGAACTGACAAGGAGATGGGCAGAAAAGATGTTCTTAGAGGAAGTCTGCTTGAGTGTGTTCATCCAGGGAGAACTGTGCCTTATTTCTTTTGCCTGAGGGCATTGTTTGCTGCTGAGCTCAGAGTCTCTGTCCTTCAGGGTTTGGCTTCATAATGTGCCCCTGAATTTGGAATAAAAATGGCAAAGCCCTACATTAGAAGCGAAGTGTTCACTGGATCACTACCTCTGAATAGTAGTGCAGCTGTTAAGGGCATGATCTCTGAAACCAGCCTTCCTGGGTTTGCACTCACGCTGTGGCACTTAACAACTGTGTGGCCTTGGTGAGTTTTCCTTCCTTCCTTCCTTCCTTCCTTTCTTCCTTCCTTCCTTCCTTCCTTCCTTCCCTCATTCTTTCCTTCCTTC
>NW_020265008.1:0-8301 GCF_003255815.1 Theropithecus gelada | reverse complement strand
GAAGGTGAAGCCAAGGAGCTGAGAGTCCCAACTGAAACACAAAAAGGTAGATTTGAAACAGAAAATGGGTTTTCTCTCTGCTTCCAGCAGCTGACTTTTCAAGGACAACAGAATGCTTGATTTTTATCCAGAACCTGTTCATCTCCAAAACAAAACAGAAACTCAACTTGATTAAAATACCATAGATATCCTCGCTAAAAGCCCAGGAGTTATTCTTCATTCATCTGTTTCCCACTGTCACTGCCTCCTTTCAGCGGTCCTCCACAATACAAACCCAAGCACGCCTCACCATCACAGCTGGGACCACTCCACACCAGCTCCGCCTTCCACCCTTGCACCCCTCAGCGCATTTTCTACATAGCACTCAAAGTGATGTTTACTTATTATTGGTTGTCATGAGAAGACAACCCTCAGCTGTCTACAAGGAGCAGCACCTCCTCTAGACAGGGCACCCCATAAACATTTGTTGGATGAATCCTCAGGCACACTCGACTGCCTCAGTAATTATTTCCAGAATGCTAAAGATTTCCCATGAGAACAGGTCTGAAGGAAACAACTCATCCATGGATCTGGAAGTGGACAATGTGATGTTTGGAACCAGGATATACATCCAAGGACAATGGACCTGGCAGCGAAGGCACAGGTAGACATCAACTCTGAGTCACACTAGAAGCCACTCACATTATAGTGCCTGTACTCCTGCGGCGAATTTCAATCCCAAATGGATTCTTCTTAATGAGGACATCATAGAGTTGACCCTCAGGGGTGCCGGATGGCACCGTGGGTACGTTCAGAGGAACTGGAACTTCATACCGATTGTTGTTGGGATCATAAATCTAGGCCAGAGGAAATCGATTTTAGGCAAGAATTGTGCTCTTGAAACCTATATCCTTAGCAGAACCTTTTTTATTTTTGGACAAAAAATTCAGATGCTATGTTTCTGTCTACTTTAAGTTGGTTATATCTGAGATTTAATTAATATATCAAATAACAATGTCAGATTAAACATTTTTTCTGTCATTTCTCATTATTAAGGCCTCTGTTACATTAATACACTCAATGGGACATTAGTGCTAATGTGGAAAATCATTCTGGAATCAGTATGGTATTTATGAATATGTTACTTGCTGTTTTCTGTGGGCATATGAGTATATAAAAATACCTTAAAACCATTATGAATTGAAAAAAAAAAAAACCTGTCTCCCCAAAATGAAATCTATTTGATTAAAACTATCAGAATCTCCTTGCTGAAGGTGGTATCTAAACTGACTCATGAGTATCTACTACATCCCTGCCTGACACTGCACAAGACACTAGGGATGTGGGCTGAATAAGGAAGTGCTACGGCTTTACAAAATTCACATGCGAATGAGAAGTGAAATAGAGCAGCTCACAACACCTGGGTGATGTGTGCTAAGGGAGAGCTATGTAGAAGTGCTGTTAGATTCTAGGGAAGGAAATGCCTAACACTGTTTCTGAGAGACTGAGATGGTGTCACGGGAGAAATACAGTCTAGAGTATTAACAGCTTGGTAGTTATTAACCAAACAAAGGAAGGAGATCAAGTCATTCTGCTGAAGAATAACAACCACAAAGGCAGAGAGAATTAAAGTGGGTCAGAAAGAGGCAAATATTTTGGAAAAGCTACTGCATTATCAAGAGGTAGAGTAGGCAATGGTTAAGGCTAAAACTCCAAGGAGGTTCATTCATTTCAAACCCATTAGGAGCCTACAACATGCTAGTGCTATGATGTACAAACATACTACAGCATCATCCCTGCATTAGAGGAGGTACAAAAACTCTGAATTCAGGTTGATGTCATATTATAAAGAACCTCTCAGGCAATGTGACAATGTCCTGATCACTTTCACTTACTGTGTCAGTAACATTACAGTGCTAACTATCTGCCAGGCTCTGTATTAGACTTCAGAAGCAGAAAGAGGAAAGGGCACATTCCTGTCCTTGAGAAGCTTAATTTAATAGAAAAACAGACCTAATCTCTAGTCCATCCCTAGTCCTTAAATGCAATTAAATCCTGGAAAGAAATGAAATCACTGCACATTGGTGGCTATTTTATAGAAATCTCAAATTCAGTATCCCAAAATGAACATATCATCTGACATTGATCAAGCACAAACCTTTTCAGTATTCCTATTCCAGTTAATGTCAGCACCATCCATATTAAGACGCAAGCTAGAAACATGGTCTTCATTCTTGGTTTTCCCTCTTCATTGTCACCTGCTTGCAATAGAGCACTATATCCTGTCACCCAACTTTCTCAACCTCAGACAGGTCCACTCTTCTCCACCTGCATTCCAGTGTCTAGTTCAAACCTAATCCCTCAACTGACTTGCCTAACTGGCAGCCTCCCAACTTGTCTCTCCATACCCGCTCTTTCTCTCCCAGCCATTTTCCTAACAGTAGCCACAGTAATCTTTTCCAAATGAAAATCAGGGCAGGTCTCATTGTTCCCTCAATGATTTCTCAGTGCTTTCTGGATAATGATCTAGTCTATTGTAGCATGATTAACTTATTTTAGGGTTCTGTGACTCGGACCAATAAAAGGTAATGGAACTGAAAAGGGTCTAATCACTACCTGATGCATGTACTGTGTTTACCTTGAACTGCAGCATTTCATTCTTATGGTAAGTGACATCCAGGCGAAGGGGGTTCACGGGTGTGGAAGGGAAGGCATTGGCATACACGGAAGACTTTAAGGAGATATCAGCTGTGGCCCCATGTGAATTATATTGAACATTACTGACAGAGTATAGATCGTTGACAAAATAGCAAAAAGGGACTCCAGAAGAATTGGATGCCTGAAAAGTAAGGGTAAAGTCATAGATCAGCACAGCATGTGGTCTGAAAGTTCTCTAACCTAAACAGGGGTAGAAACATCATTTTATACCACAATAAAACCAGCCCATCACTGATCACTTGGCAATAACATAAATTTAAATTCCTGGTCTCCAAGCAAAATATTCATTTTAAAAAGTTTCACACATGTCCCCACCTACTCATCACATCCAGATCATGTCCCTTAGGAAGTACTTTCTATGGATTTTAGGTAGTTATGTAAGTACTACTGCTGTGCTTAAGAAACTATACATTAGGTGTGGAGATTTCCATGCACATGAACCCCAGCAGCATGGTTACCTCCCAGATGCAGCCACGGGCAGCACAGTTTTCTGCAGAAGCGTCATTCTCATCAGGGTAACAGTCTATTTTTTCATCATCCCTTATCTTTATGCTCCACTCCACTGTGTAGGCTTCTCCCAGGAGAAGATTGATGTCTGTGATAATGGCAACCTGTAGGAATGCAGAAATCACAAGGAAATTCATCTGTAGGAGATAGGCCTTGCAAGATCTGAGGCTTTTTTTTTTTTTAAGAAAGAAAATAGAAATTTGACCAGACATTCAACCATCCAACCAACACATGACTTTAGCTGATAAGAAGAGAACCGCACATTGGGGGAATCTAATTAGCAGCAACAGGGCAAATGTCTCCTCTCTAGCAGAATCTTTGTACATAGAATAAAGAAAACAATGTGGTCAAATAAAACTCGTCATTATCACCCCTTATTCTTTTCTGCCCTGACTCCTCTTAGCCCTCTGTGTCTTGTCAGGAAGGCTCTCTTCTGCACTTCCTCTTTAGCATGACACATGGTGTCACCCAAAAAGTGAGCTGATCCCCTTGCTCTCCAGTCCCCAAACCCATATCCCCCATTGGCGTGGAGTGGTATAAAGAACACAGCATTAAGAATCATATGATCTGGTTATCATGTCCACATTTCTATACAACATTGAACAAATGATTTCTTTAATTTTTAATTTTAATGGATATAGTAGGTATACATATTTATGGGTTATATGAAACATGTTGATTCAGGCATACAATGCATAATAATCACATCAGGGTGAGTCGGGTATTCTGTTTCATTTATTTGGGTTTCAATTTTAGCAACAGCAAAATTGAGAGGCTGAAAAAAATCATGTATTTCTTTCCATTTCTAACACCCTAGCCTCTTCGTTTCTGTAACCCCAAAGACTCCAATTTTGAAACCTTCCTTGATTACCATTCATTCAAATGTTTAATATTTTTCTATATACTTTTCTTATCTTTGACATTTCTTTAAACAGCATTTCCCAAGTTCTCACTTGTCTGGAATAATAAAATCCCATTCTAAAATTATCATCCTTCTCCCAGTCTCCTCCCAGTCTAAATGATCTTGTACTTCCCAGTTCAACTAGTCCCCAAAACCCACTCCCACTCCCAGCAATGCTCACACACAGTAGCACAGCCTTCATTCAAGGATCAACGTGAGGCCCTTTGACAATTAAATCAAGTTGGTAACTAAGACCCTCCAAAATCTGACCACAAGTTTCCTATGCAAACTGGTCTCTTTTTCAAAACTGAATCTTATCTATGCTGTTCCAGTCATATAATTTTCACAGGCTAATAATATAAGGCTGTTCCCCACTTTCCTAATTTTGCTCTTCTTGTGCCTCATTGTAATTATAATTGTATTTGAGGGAAAAGGAAGTGAAATCAGTTAGAGAGAGAAGAACATTGGGAGGCAGAGAAGGGAATAAGGTAAACACCCAACTCATTCTAGCTCTTGCCACCTCATTTTATTCCCAGTCCTCTAACTTCCAAAAAACAGGCCTCATGGTTGCTCTATTCCTTCAAGAACCCATGCAACCTTGGCATAAAGGAACACCATGATACTATGGAGAATTCTCAATACACCATCTCAACAAAATGGGCTTTTACCTTCAGGTTAGAATCATAAGTGACTGTAGGAGAAGTCTGACTTGGGACACCATTGTGTTTCACTGTAACATTGCTAGGTTCCTCCGTCCCAAGAATTTTAATCTCATTAAATGCCAAATTATTGGGGTCCTTGTAGGTTGATTGTGAAATATTCACCTCCAAGCGGTTCTGCAAAACAATTAAGTCCAATTATGCATAAAGGTATGCCTGCAATACACAGATTCTCAAGTCACTCAAATATTCCATTGCAGACCGGACACCCCCACTGCCCTGGATGCCTCTCTGCTTTCTCTACTAGTGTGTGCTCAAGAAGTACAAAATTATTTTAATAATTTTCTAATTTAAAACAATCATAAAAACACACAGATATTTTTAAACTGTATTTACAAATGCTATTTGCTATATTAATGCCTTCTTTTGAAAACTCTGATGAAATCATAAATAGAAATGTGCTCACTCATAGCCAATAATGCATAGAAAGTTACAAATATAATCACACATATACAATATACACAAGCACAGATGTGCTAATGGTCAGTCCAAAGCCCACACCTAAGATTCAGAAAAATATGATACTCACTTGAGTAACAGAAAACTCACATAAAAGATACACTTTATTGGCCACAGTATCTGCAAGTGAAAGAAAGTCAAGTCAGATTCCAGCTTGTCCACCACAGAAAAACAGATTTCACACCACCACTCTTTTCAGTTACATCCTGATGTCACAAATGGCAGTATTTCCATTTCCTTATGGATGAATAATATTCCATTGTATTCATTCATGAAGGTACACTTAGAATGTTTCCATATCTTGGCTGTTGCAAATCATGCTGTAATGAATATGGGAGGAGTGAGTATATCTCTTAGAGATACTGCTTTCCTGTACTCTGGATATACACCCAGAAGCGGGATTTCATGGGATTGCAGGGAAGATCTGTTCTTAATTTTTTGAGGAACCTCCATACTATTTTGCATAACAGCTGTAATAATTTACATTCCCACCAAGAGTCTAAAATATTCCATTTTCTCCACACCCTCGCCGGCACTTATCTCTTACCTTTTTTACGACTTCCATGCTAACAGGTGTGAGGGGATATCTCACTGTGATTTTTGATTTGCAATTTCTGTCATTTCCTGATGTTGAGCATCTTTTCACATACCAGTTAGCCACTTGTATGTCTTCCTTGGGAAAACATCTGCTCAGGTCCTTCACCCAGTTTGTAATTGGGTCATTGGATCTTTTGCAGTTGCATGAGTTCCATATTTTTTATATTAATCTCTTCTGAGATATATGGTTTGCAAAGATTTTTATCCGTTCTGTAGTTTGCCTTTTCACTTTGTTGATTGTTTCTTTTGCTGTGCAGGAGCCTCTTAGTTTGATGTAGTCATGCTTGTTGCCTTTTTGGCATTTTGCCTTTGCTTTTGGTGTCATATCCAAAAAGTAACCGCCAAGACTACGTCAAGGAGGTTTTTTCTATGTTTTCTTCTAGGAGCTTTACAATTTTAGCCCTTACATTTAAGTTTTTAATTTCTTTCCTCACAGTAGCCAAGATAAGAAAACAACCTAAGTGTCTATTGGTGGATGAATAGATAAACATATTTTGGGACATATATACACTAGAATATTTTTCAGACAAAGAAAGTACAACATTCTGCCATTTGCAACAGCATGAATGACTCTGGAGGACATTATACCAAGTGAAATAAGCCAGAGACAGAAAGTCAAATACTGCATGGTCTCACCTCTATGTGGAATCTAAAAAAGTTCATCTCTTAGAAGCAGAGCCTACAACAGTTGTTCTCACAGCCTGCGGCCATGGAAAATGGGGAGATGATGGTCAAGGGTACAAACGTTCAGTTAGTAGATGAATAAGGTCTGGGGATCCAGTCTGCAGTATTGGTGGTGATGAATGTGTTCATTAAAATAGCTGTGGTAATCACTATGCTATGCCTACGTATATTAAATCCTCATATTGTCCACCTTAAGTATATTCAATCTTTATTTGCCAACTAAATATTTTACAACTAAATAAATGAATAATTTTGAATCTACATATTGGATTAGATGGACAAGCATCTCCAAGGCCAAGCCATTGTTTTTCCTTCTCCTTCCTACTGGAACATTGTAAAGATTCCCTTCTGAGGGCTTCCAAGGCATATGCTTCAAGGGAATCTATTTCCTAAACTGGGAGCCACAAATAGGCTAAAATGTATGGCTAGATGAGTACACACTGGAACAGTATATTCTCACTGCCTCACTGGTAGGGGCATGATTTTTATATCCTCAACGTTTGCTCATAAGAATTTTGGGAGGAAGACATTAACATTGAATTAGGGAACAGTCTTGAAATCTTTTCATCTAAGAACCCACTGACAATAAAATGAGAGCCTATTATAGATATCACTGGCTAATGGGAGAATTGTTAGAGGTACACATGTATATTTCTTTCGTCTGCAGTTCATCTACCACTATCCCTGAATGGTGCGACCAGAAACAAAACAATTCAGTGACTCTTGCTGCTGTGCCTGCTGAGATTTCTCCCACAGCTCAGCGACCAGCAGGAGGGAAGGACCACAAGTCACAGGTGCGGGTTTGGAAACAGCAACATGATCGTAACAGCGCTCACCCTTTGTTTGCCCATCATCCCAGAAAAGTTCTCCTTTCGCTTCTTTGTTCTCATCTAGGGCAATGATAAGACCAAGAGGGTTCTTTCGACTGTGGGGAACAAGATTCAAGAGACAAGACAGGAGTCAGAGAATTTTGCCAACGGAGTTGAGAATATTTCCATCAGATTTCAAACTGGAAAAGATACTAGCAGCAGATGATTCTCAGAAATGAGAAGTATCCCAAGAGGGGAGACTTCTGGTACTACAATTGCAACAGTCCTGGCAAACAAATGAGGTTGATCACCTGGCTGTTAGCGTGTTTTGAAAAGCAATTCAAAGGGTTTAAGGAAGGACATGAACTACAGTCTTTCAAAATCCATTGGACACGGTTCTAAAACAGCAGCTTCTGCAAAGCTGTTGTCAATTGTGGCTGCTCCTATATTGACTTCCATCTCAGATGTGAGATTAAAAATGACGTTCTTAGACCTATCATCTCACTCCCTTAGACTTCAAAGAGTTATTAATAATTCGTCAGAGTATCGAGTCTGAAAAAGATTAACATACAAACAAGCACAAAGAAAAACAAGTGTTGAGTAAAATTGCATGTGGGCTTGAGAGTGATGCTTACGTTTTGGTGGACTTCATTACACATTGTTGAGCTAACTGACCTGTAAAGGAAAACCTGAGTCCTGTCATTCACCTTAAGTGGGTGTTCAGTGCAGGCTCTTGCCAGGGCAGGATGTAGCCCCCACGGACATGAAGATTAATGTGGTCAAGAGGGGCTGGCAAGGTCTTCCACTCTCCTCTTGCGTTCATATCCACACCCTGTGGGCAGAAGAAGGTAAGAGATGATGAAGGAGAGGAAAGAACCCTTCCTGAACAACGCATCCTGCCAGACATCTCATCCTCCCCTCTGAACTT